>NW_003852416.1:10567357-10570884 GCF_000181295.1 Otolemur garnettii
AGCTGTGATGCCACAGCACTCTATCCAGGGTGACAGCTTGAGGCTTTGTCCCCCCAAAAAATGTTTTTTCCTTGCTCACATTACATTTAGCTATTTCAAAAATAAATTTCCTTTGTTATGGAGGGAAGAGGGCTAGATGGAAAAGGACAGGAAAAAAGAATTAGCCCATTAAAATCTATTCTTCTAGAAGACCATAATAATAATCATCACAGGCAATAATATTTACTTTACAAAACATATTCATAGGCCACATACACTAAATGCATTCCTTAGTCTTCACTTAAATGTAGATGTGAAAACTTCAGAATATTAGATCTTAAATTAAAATGGACAGGACTTCTGGTGCCAGACAAGGTGGAATAAGCCCATTATACAGAGTGGATATAAAATTCGTGTGAAATTTACTACGTTAAACCATTTTAAATTGCACACGAACTTTATGTCCATCCTGTATTCTGTTCCTCCCACTAATTACAACCTAAAACCCTAGACAATATTCAAAAAGCAACTAACAAAAGATGTGAAAAGCAGAGAAAAGAAAGTTTACTGTCCAGAGACATTGATATTAAAAAAATGAAACGGTAGTAAGTTCCCTAGGGTTTTCTGTTTGTTTTTTTGTTTTTGTTTTTATCTCTTGTATATCCCAGCTTGGGGAGTAGAAAAGCCCACTATCAAAAAACACCAATAAGCACCAACAAATACAAGCTCCAAGTCTCTTAGTCAAAGAAAGTAAAGAGGCTGGCACTGCAGGATGGCACCTGTTTGACCATACCCTCCTTACTCTTATCAAACATCACAAAAGAAGTTACCCTCTCTTTCACCTTCCCACTGTCACTGAAGCCACAAAGACTTCAAAAACCCTGCCCACCACCCCAGCTTTGCAGCAACTTGAACAGAAGCAGCACACATGTTCCTTCACATAAGCACTAGATGATGAGACTGTTGAACATTACCATCCTGCACTTAGCAAATGTCAGCTAAGAAGTAGTACCCCTTTCTCTTCCCCCTACTGCAAAACTATACTATGAGGAAGAGAGAGCCATATTGATCATTCTCTATCCTAAGCAAATGTCAGCAAACCAGTGACATAGTTACCATCTCCCAACTAAAGGGAAAGATGAGGTTGATGGAAAGGAGGGCGCTGGAAAAAGGAATTCTTTCAATATGTGTATTCCAAGGCACAATTCCTAGTAGTTCATACATGAAAGGAATAAGAATCAAAACAAAAAATACTTTGAGAACTATAGTACGGAATGCCACTCATGTTTCAGATTGCCTTTAGGGTAACACACAAGCAGGACACACCAGAATACCAATGAAAAGGTTTTGAAAGCTAAATGGGAACCAAAGACCACAAAAATGGGTTAGAACATGTGTTCTGAACCAAACAGGTTGACTGCCTGCTAAAATAGGATATTTAAATAGAAATCAGAGTTTCATAAGAGTCCCAAAATGTCCATGATACAATCTGAAATTACTCATCATACTAAGAACTAAAAAAATGCCAACTCTAATGAGAAAAGACAATTAACAGACACCAATACTGAGATGACAAAGATGTTGGAATTATCTGGCAAGGATTTTTAAGCAGTTATTAAAAAACAAAAACAAAACAATAAAACCCACACAAAATCAAGAGCTTCAACAAATAATTACATGCACCCTTGAAACAAATATAGCAATAACTACATTAAACATAAATGGTCCTAACACATTAATTAAAAAATAGAGATTGCCAGAATAAATTATAAAAAATACTGACTCCATTATATATGGTCTATCAAAAACTCAATACAATAACAAAGAGATTAAAAGTAGAAGGGGCTCAGCACCTATAGCTCAGCCACTAGGGCACCAACCACATACACCAGAGCTGGCAGGTTCGAATCCAGCCCAGGCCTGCCAAACAACAACTAAAACCAAAAAATAACCAGGCATTATGACAGACGCCTGTAGTTCCAGCTACTCAGGAGGTCAAGATAAGAGAATTGCTTAAGCCCAAGAGTTTGAGGTTGCTGTGAGCTATGACGCCATGGCACTATACCCAGGGTGACAGCTTGAGACAATGTCTAAAAAAAAAAAAATAGGATTATAAAAAAAGTATATCATGTAAATTCTAATCAAAAGTTGGAGTGGATATATTAATAACAAAGAAGAATCAGAGCAAAAAAATTATCAGGGACAAAAAGGGAGATTACATAATAAATATGTTTATCTTTCTCAAAAAACCAACTCTTAAGTTCATTGACCTCTTCAACTGTTTTCTATCCCCTATTTCATTTATTTCTGTTCTGATCTTTGTTATTTCCTCCCTTCTGCTAATTTTAGTCTGAGTGAGATTAGAAAGGACAATCCAACAAAGATGCAGCTCTTTGTGGGGTATCACAGACCAAATAGGAAGAAGTAGACACTGACACATGCTGGCAAGCCAGAGAGGGGTCAGAGACCAAGTGGGGCAGGGTAGATGGTCCACACAGGAGGTTTCCTCAACAAGGAATATCAGAACCTGATTGGGGTGAAACAAATAAACATAGGTAGTGATAGATTAGGGTGGTATACTGGGGTCTAAGACAAGTAGGGAAGGTATCTGCATTAAGGTGTTGGTGGTTAAAGCGATGGTTAAGCAGCACATCATGGACTGTTAAGAGTTCAATTAGGGTAAATATAGCATCCATGCCAGGGGTGAGCCTAGCATGGAAAGGTATGAGTCTGAGAGGGGTGGGATTGGGAAGGGATGGGGCCAAACATGAAGGCCTTATCAGTGTGGTATATCAAAGTCCAAGTGGAGATGACATCAAAAATAGCACAATAAAGGCTGGGCATGGTGACTCATGCCTATAATCCTAGCACTCTGGCAGGCTGAGGAAGATGGACTGCCTGAGCTCAGAAGTTCAAGACCAGCCTGAGCAAGAGAGAAACCCCATCTCTAAAAAAACAGCCAGGTATTCTGGTAGGCACCTATAATCCCAGTATTTGGGAGGTTGAGGCAAGATGATCACTTGAGACCAAGAGTTTGAGGTTGCTATGAGCTGTGATGCCACAGTACTCTAGCCAGGGCAACTCTACCCAGGACTCTGTCTCAGGAAAACACAAGCACGATACCTGTAAAATTCTCTCCTTTGTTAAAGCAATTAGGAAAATGACAAAAATAGAATCAACTGACTAGGAAAAAGATTTGATATGATGATAGGGGGAGAAGGTATGCTAAGATAACTGGTAGAAGGATAATCAGTTTCCAAGGAGAAAAGGAGAACTATTGGTGATGATCCATAAAAAGGCAGTGTAACATTCCCTAACTAGAGTACTTAACTTCCTTGTTTAGATATAAGGTGAAAACAAGTTCTCCATTTGAGGAACATGAGTTACTTATTCTTACTATTTAATGTAATGAGATTTATTTTTATTCCCCCAGTTCAAGATTTCAGGACTAGTCATTCATATATTATGGATCACACCCTAAAGTTGAGGACACTGATAATCACAGTTAATGACAGCCTACCTTCACACAGTGGAAATTATAAGTGAAA
>NW_003852416.1:10570904-10573951 GCF_000181295.1 Otolemur garnettii
AAAAAAAAAAATCAAGTTCTCATAAAATAGTTCAGCTATTTTAAATATGTTAAATGAGCTAAAGGAAAACAGAACTAAAGGAAAGTGTAAGAATAATGTCTTACCAAATAAAGAATGTCAATAAAGAGAAGTTACCTTTTAAACAATCAAATAACAACTGAAATTAAAAAAACTTACTGGATGGGCTCAACAGCATATAAGAGCAAGAAGATGAAAGAAACCACAAACCTGAAGACAGGACATCTGAGGAACAAAAATAAAAGAGAGAAAAAACTTAACAGAAAATTAAAAAAGAATTCTCTCATATTCCTCAGAGATCAAGAGAATACAAGTACATATCATGGGTATCCCAGAGGCTAAAGAGAAAGTGGCAGAAAGAATATTTAAAGAAATAATGCCTGAAAACTTCCCAGTTCTAAAGAAAAGCATTAATTTACACATTCAAGAAACTCAACACAGGGGCAGCACCAGTAGCTCAAGGAGTGGGGCACCAGCCCCATATACTAGATGTGGCAGGTTCAAACCCAGCCCTGGCCAAAAACTGCAAAAGAAAAAAAGAAAAGAAATTCAACACACTACAAGTAGGATAAATTTAAAGATATACACATAAATGCACATGATTACCAAACTGTTATTAGACAAAAAGAAAAAAATCTTCATCTCACAAAACTGGAAATGAAAAAAACTGAAAATGAAAGCTGCAAGAGATATGACTCATCATATACCAGATGTACTCAAAAACAACATATGATTTCTTATCAGGAAATATAGAAGCCAAAAGGCAGTGGGAGGATATATTTAAAGTCTTCAAAGAAAAAAAAGAAATATCAAATGGGAATTCTATATCCATCAAAACTATCCTTTTAAAAATGAAGTAAAAAGGAAAACATTCCTAGAGAAACATAAACTAAAATAATTAATTGCTGGCAGACCTACCCTGTAAGAAATACTACAGCAAGTATTACAAATTCAGATAGAAGGACACTAGAAAGTAATTCAAATAAACATGAAGAAATAAAGAGCACAGGTAAAGGTAACTACAAAAGTAAATATAAAAGGCAATACAAATGTATTTTGGGGCCTAGCTTTTTTTCTATCTGATTTTAAAAAGCTACACAAGGTAATAATTACAAATCTGTGTTGATGTGCATGCAATGTATAAAAATATTTTTATACTACTAAAATTAAATTGGCTTTAATCCAAACTGTTAATAGATTTTATGATTTATTGTGTTAATTATAGGGTAACCACTAAAAAATGACACAGAAATTAAAATAATACACTAGAAAACAGCTAATTAACACAACAGAAGACAATAATGGAAAAACAGCACAAAAAAGAAAAAATAGCAAATTGGGAAATGTGAATATTACCTTATTAGTAATTATATTACACGTAAATAGATGAAACATTTGGATTAAAAGCTAAAGATTGGTAGAACAGATATTTTTAAAAAATGATCCAACTATATCCTGTCTTCACGAGATATACTTTGGATTTAAAAACATAAACAGGCTGAGAGTAAAAAGATAAAAAATATACACCATGCAAACAGTAGCCAAAAAAGAGCTGGAGTGATTATACTATCAGACATAACAGGCTTTATGACAAAAACCGTCACTAGAGACAAAAGACATTTTATAATGATAAAGAGGTCAATCTATGAAGAAGTTATAACAATTACAAACATGTATGTACCTCACAAGAGAACACCAAAATACGTGAAGAGAGAAATAGACAATTCAATGATTAATAGTTAGGAACTTCAATACCCCACACTGAATGCATAGATAAACTAGACAGAAGATCAGCATGCAAACAGAAGATTTCAACACCACCATAAACCAACTACACATGTATCAGCACTCTACCTAACAGAAGAATACAAACCCTTCTCAAGTGAAGACAGAACATTTTCTAGGATAAACCGTATGTTAGGGCCACAAAACAAGTCTCAAATAAAAAACAACTGAAATTGGCTCAGCGCCTGTAGCACAGTGGTTATGGTGTCAGCCACATACACTAAGGCTGACAGGTTTGAATCCGGCCTGAGCCTGCTAACCAATAATGACAACTGCAATAAAAAATATCCAGGCATTGTGGTGGGCGCCTGTAGTCCCAGCTACCTGGGAGGCTGAGGCAAGAGAATCGCTTATGCCCAAGACTTTGAGGTTACTGTGAGCTGTGACACCACAGCACTCTATCTACCAAGGGTGACACGGTGAAACTGTCTAAAAAAAAAAAAAAACAACCAACTGAAATCATTGAAATTATGTCCTTACATTGTCCAACCACAATGTAACAAATCAGAAATAAACAATAGAAATCTGAGAAGGTCTCAAAAATGTAAGCATTAAAAACCACATTCCTAAATAGTCAATGGACCAGTCATGAAACCAACAAGGGAAATTAGAAATCCATGCAGATAAAGAGGGAGTCCATGTAAGAGGGTGAACATTTCCCTAGCAAAGGAAGTCAGAGCCTGAGTAGACTGAGAAGGGTATTACTACAGAAAGGTGGCTTGGTATGGATTGTCAAAACTGGAACCAGTTCAGGAGAATGTATAGCTTTCAGTCTTGGGTATTTGGCAGACATTTTCTCGAAAATGAAGGAAATGAATCTGTCACTTCAAAGAAAACAACTGAGAACACTTGTTGCCAGTGATAAAAAGACTTTTAAAAAAAACTGTAACTTTAGAAAACATATATTTGCCACTATGATCATGGAAGTTACTCAATATTTAAAGACTTTTCTGATGAGATAGTGACATTATTAATGTCTCTTTTAAATATTATATAATAAAATGTGTCAACATCTAGAAAATCTGCATAAATCAATAAACCAGTATTTTCTATTAGACCAATGTACAATGATTCAAAATCATACAAAGAGGAAAGATCCCTTCAAGTACAAGACAAACTAATAAACTGCGTTTAACAAAGAATTAAACATGACTTTGGAGAACATTTACTCTATTTTATGGAATGAAGCATCATCAAATTCTAGAATAGCAAATAAAGCTAACTGAATTTTTTTTTTTTTTTTT
>NW_003852416.1:10574181-10600251 GCF_000181295.1 Otolemur garnettii
AAAAAAAAAAAAAAAAAAAAAAAAAGTCTTTGGATGGGGCTAAAGAATTGGCTATCTATAGGCCAAGAAAAGAAAAGAAAAAGAAAAAGAACCTCAAACTAAACGTCACATTATATACGAAATTAATCCAACTAATTTAAAAATTAATTAAACCACAGTTAATTTAAAATAATAGATTTAAATGTAAAGTGTAAACCCATAAAATTCTTAGAAGAAATATACAAGAAAGTCTTCAGGACCTAGAACTAGGTGGAGAATTCATAGGAATGACACCAAAAACAGTCCATAAAAGAAAACATTGACATAATTTTGATACTGCATCAAAATGAAAAAAAATTTTACACTGCAAATATCCTGTTACAAGGACTAAAAATAAGATACAAATGGGGATAAAATATCTGCAAACCACATATTTTACTAATGTCTATATTTAAAAACATAAAGAACACTCAAAACTTAACATTAACGAACAATCCAAATCAAATATGAACAAAAGATTCATGTAGACATTTCATCAAAGAAGAGATACGGATGACAAATAAACTCAATTAAGATGTTCAACATCATTAGCCATTAGGGAAACAGAAATTATCATCATGATGAAATATCATGACACACATATCAGAACTTGACCACAAAAAAAAAAAAGAGAGAGAGTGCGCAAGAGAAGGGGATACAGAAATAATTTAAATACCACTATTTTGCCTTTTCATTCAAATATGTGGTCAATCTATAGAACGAATATGGGAATGTTTCTTTCAGGATACTCAATCATTCTCAATAATCTATTCGCCAATTATCCAAGCGGCAAGGTTGTGTGAGTGGTTCCTGAATTTGTTGAAGGAAAAATCGGATTGAACATAACAGAAAAACATTAAATAACTAAAAAGAGAAACTGATAAAATCATCACAGCAAACAAGAAAAAAAAAGAATCAGTAAATTGGAATGTTCATAAATTTGTTGTAATACCTAAGCAACACCTGAATATAACCTTTTTAAGGTTATAAATATATAAATCACTAGATTTATGTATATTATACATGTAAAACTACATGTAACATATATGCATAATGACATGCACATGTAACATACTTCATAATTTTGAAGGGATATTTTTATTACATAGTGTTTTCACTAACTGTGCTGACTTTTACATGTAACTCCCCAAAATAGTGCTTTCTTCGTAATATGATTAATCTGCCTTTTTTAAAAAAAGAAATATAAATACATGAGAGTACACATCTGTGGAAGAGCACAGAAGAATAAAAAAAAAGAATAAACACCAAACTTAATGAATGTAAGAATTAGATAAATGAACCAAGAAAAAATGTTGATACAAGATTTAGAAAGGTAGGATTGCTTTCTACAGTTTGGGGAAACATTCACTAGAAAGAGTAGCTAAGAAAATATATAAAATAAATGTATATCTTAAAAACAAAACTTATTTTCTACCCTCATCTCAGTCCTAACCCTATAGATTTCAGCCAGTGGTGGTGGTGGTTCATTACCTATAATCCCGGAGCTCTGGGAGGCCAACGTTGGAAGACTGCTTGATGCCATGAGTTCAAGACCAAACTGGGCAACATGGCAAGACTCCTTCTCTACAAAAAATTAAAAAATTAGCCAGGCATGGTAACACATACCTGTAGTCCCAGGTAACACATGCCTGTAGTTGGAGACTACTTGGGAGACTAAGGCAGGAGAATCCCTTGTGAGGCTGTAGTAAGCTATGATTGAGCCACTGTACTTCAGCATGGGTAAATGAGCAAGAACCTGTCGTTAAAAAAAGTTTTTAAATTAAAAAAAAAAAAGAAAGAAATTTCTTCCAATAATGAGTTCTGAAAAGTATGCTAAAAAAGGCGGTGCCTGTGGCTCAAAATGGTGGGTGCCGGCCCCATATGCCAGAGGTGGTGGGTTCAAACCCAGCCCTGGCCAAAAAAAAGGATATATTTATAAATTTAAATTCAGAACCTTAGAGATTAACTGTATGGTCATGTAAGTCTAATTTTCCATTAATAGTAGACTATATAGGTAGATGTTTCCACAACTGACCATTAGGAAGTGATGATGTAGCTCAATTCAGAAAAGAACCTGACTCATGTTTCCTTGATCTGTGTACCAATTCTTAGAAACCAGCACTGATTATTCCTTCATAGTAATACTCGTAAGGGTATATGTTTATTTTAAAACTATACTTCTCTTGCCTAGGAGAAAGAATAATTCAGAGAGGTGAGGGGGTAACTGGATGTCCAAAGATTTGCTTAAAGTCTATCTATATTAAACTTGGCATACTTGACATACTTGACATACATGAAAAGTGACTCTGTCTCTTCCCTCAATTCTCATGTTAAATGGAGATATCATCTAGTTAATTTCCAACGCAAAAGTAGAATGCTTAAAAGTAACATCTTGAAAAGAAAATGCTATTAGTGGGTGGGGGTCATCCAAAAGATCTGGAACTGTAGGTTTGGGTTCCAAATCCCTTGATATATATTACGATGTTTCTTGGGCAAAAACTGTCGCATACCATCACAAGAAAGAGACCTCTCATGACCCGGCACAAGTTGGGAAAAATTGACCTGAGTGGAAATGGTGGGAAATTGAGAAATGAAGCCGGAAAGATGGGGAGCGGAGAACTAGGCTGGTATCAGGAGGATGACGCAGCTGATGACTGCAGCCAGCCCCTGAACCCGGAAACAGCTTCATTTTTAATACAGTGTCTTAACAAGGTTGTATAAATCTTAACACATGAGGTAGAGATCAACCTTAAAGAGGAAAAACTATGTGCATGTCAGTAACAAAGTATGCATGGGCTACATGACTTCTGACAGGTGAAAATAATGTTATTAAGGGCGAAGTGGTTGGGGGGGGTTGTTCCCTGAGCATTTCCCAGTCTGGGGGGGTCCCCTGCTGGCCACAGCCCACTGTCTACAAAAAACTACTTCCAGTAGTTTCTAGGCTTCAGGTTTTTCATTTGGAAAAATGAGTTTGGAGGCTATATAGATACCTCAAAGTTCTACTAAGACTTAATAGAAAGGAGTTCAAAAGAAGAACAATTTTGAGTGTTAACACATAGTTGGCACTCAACATTTACTATCAGCCTGGAAGATCAATTCTAACAAATGTCCCAGGTCAAAAAACTCTCAGATTTATAAAAACGTATGACCATAGTTAAATGTTCTGAATGTATTTACATACTGCAACAGTAGCTATCAGTTATCCACATTAAAAAGCTTATTAGGTTCCCACAGCTATGGGTAATCATACTTGTTATACAAACACATGTGGTGGAATACCTACCTCTATTAACATGAAAATATTCTGTAATACATTATCAGCATTTCCCAAAATGTTATTTCTACAACATCTAGTTCCATGGTCAAAAGGTTTAGGAAAAGATGTTTTACAACTATAATTGTACTCTGTCTTTAGAGCAGAAATGATTAGTGCTCTTTGTGTTCTTCACAAAGTACATTATATTTTACACAAGATTTTGTAAATTTATTTGGATCACAAAACCTTTTCTGAAGAATAGCAATATCTCATTGTGCTCCAAGTGCTCGAAGTACAATTATTTAGTAGTAAACAGAGGTCACTAATTAGACAAATTAGAACAGGGATAGAAATTTACAAAATTATAAAAAATTTTATTGACATTTTAAGATCAGTGGAATAACCAATAACTGGTGTCACAAAGACTTAAAACTGAAAGCTCTTATAATCTACCAAGCATTAAAATTTTCTGTGAGTCTGTTAGATGTGCTTTTATATTTGGGACTAAGAAAGTAACATATTACATAGTCAATCACATGAATGAAATGGGGTGGAAAAAAATACCAAGCTCCCCTCAGTTGCCATCTTGTTCTTGCTAATGGATAAAGGATAAGTAAAATGGAACTGAGTCAAATGAATATCTGAATACAATAGAACCTCTGTAAGTTAACCACCTAAGGAACTCTAACAAGCTGGTCAATGTACAGAGGTGATCAACATAAGCAACTAGGAGGTGGTGCCTGTGGCTCAAGGAGTAGGGCGCCGGCCCCATATACCAAAGGTGGCAGGTTCAAACCCAGCCCCGGCCAGAAAAAAGAAAAAAAAAAACAAACATAAGCAACTAGGGCTTGTTGTACTGATACATACATGTGGTACGTATCTGATCAGTGAAAATTAGGTCAACTTAAGAAGGTGGTCGGGCAGTGCCTATGGCTCAGGGAGTAGGGTACCGGTCCCATATACCAAGGGTGGCAGGTTCGAACCTGGCCCCAGCTAAAACTGCAACAACAACATCAAAAATTAAATAAATGAATAAACAAAATATAATAAAAAGAAGGTGGTCAATGTAGGGGGTGGTCAACTACAGAGGTTCTATTGTACGTTCAAATCTGAGACTAAAAGGAGGCTTAACCATCAGCTATCAAGATTTCTAAAGCATATTTCTTTTAATATAAAGGGCCATTAAGTGAGAAGAATAAATTGACATTTCCTTTGAAAAATAAGACGCCATTCAGAATACCAGATTATTCATGAACTAACCTTCATATGTCAAAGTGCTTAAAAATATTCTAGTGGTAGAATCTAGTGCATGAGAGTTCAATTTTAAGATTCAGCTGAAAAAGCCATCAACATCTAAAGCAAATTAATCTCTAAAACTAACGCTTAACTAGAGTATTAGTTTCTAGTCTTATTCTTGACTCTTTCTGATATTAGCACAAGGCTTCATAAATACAAAATCAATAATCAAACTCAAATATTAAATTGTGATTTTTTTATTTAAAAAGTTGGCCTAAAAAAACCTCTGTAAATGAATTGGTTTTGGCTTTCAGAAACGTATTTTATCTTATTAGCATATATTTTATTTTTTACAGTAAAATAATCTTAATTCTGACAAAACTACACCTATAGCTGTTTGGATTTCTGGTTTAAAAATGGCAAAAGAAAGATGGTATGGCCTCTCTCTTCCACTTAGAAAAAAAAATTGCAAAACACCTAAGAGAGGAGAGTGAGAAGCAATAACATAAACTATATCTTCAGCAAACTAGGAAACATCCCTAACTACACTATACCAAATGCAATCAAAGTAAAGAGAGATGTTGAAATACCTCAAACCAGAGAAATGGTTTGCAGCTTCATCTCAAAACTATCACAGATCAGTCCTCTATCATGACACAGTCAGAAAGGCAAACCCAACAATTCCTTGTTTGGAACATGTAGTTTTCACAGAACTTATTTGGCAAATTGAGACACAGGACACCCATAATTGGACAAGAAATCATAGAGTTTGAAAGAAATCATACTTTTTTCCTGAGAAAAGCTGATGCAAAACTCATCAAAATAAACATGATAGTGGTAATACCGTACTTCAAGGATTATAAGAATCTGTAACAGATTCCTGAAAGCAGAACTTTCAGGTCAAAACTAATATGCATTTTAAAATTTTATATGTAGTTCCAAATGCCTTCTTTCAAAGAGACTGCATTAACATATACTTTCCCAATTTTGACTAATCATTTTTATCAATCCAACAAATGAAAAACGATATATTACTTTAATCTACATAATTACTGGTAAGAGTGAGCAAATTTTTCCATTCCTCTACCATTTGTGATATACTGATAAGATGGCCTTTTGCTACATTATGCTTAACACATACTGTGGTTTTGAGTTTTAATAATTTGCCAAAATTTAGTAATTAGGAGTTTCACATAAAAATCCAAACTGCTCAAAAAAAAAAAGAAAAAAAAAGTTAAGATCAGGGACGATGGCTCATGCCTGTAATCCTAGCACTCTGGGAGACTACGGCAGGTGGATCACTTGAGCTCAAGAGTTCAAGACTAGCCTACGCAAGAGAAAGACCCCTCTCTAAAAAAAATAGCCGGGCATTGTGGTAGGCACCTGTAATCCCAGCTACACAAGAGGCTGAGGTAAGAGAATTGAGGTTGCTGTGAGCTGTGACACCACAGCACACTACCCAGGGTGACAAAATGAGACTGTGTCTCAGAAAAAAGTCAAAAGATTTGGACATCATTAAGTCTGTATTTCTCCCCCCTCCGTTTCTTTTTTTTGAGACAGAGTCTATGTCGTCCTCGGTAGAGTGCCATGGCATCACAGCTCACAGTAATCTCAAACTTTTGGGCTTAAGCGATTCTCTTGCCTCAGCCTCCCAAGTAGCTAGGACTGCAGGCGCCAGCCACAATGCCTGGCTATTTGTTGTTGTTGTTGTTGTTGTAGTTGTCATTGTTGTTTGACAGGCCCAGGCCGGGTTCAAACCCACCACCCCCAGTGTATATGGCCAGTGCCCTAACTGCTGAGCTATAAGTGGCCGAGTCCTCCCTCCCCCTTTTCTTTAAGAGACAGTTTGTGTTGCTCAGGCTGGAGTACAGTGGCTATTCACAGGCATTATTATAAGGACCCTACATTCTCATAAATAATGCTCCTACCCCAACCTCCCAAACAGCTGCGACTATAGGCACACATGCCTGTCTCCATATTTCTTAATGACAAAAATCAAACTGGAAGGCTGGGCGCAGTAGCTCACACCTGTAATCCCAGCACTCTGGGAGGCTGAAGTGGGTGGACTGCTTGAGCTCAGGAGTGCTAGACCAGCCTGAGCCAGAGCAAGCCCTCCCGGAGTGTTGTAGCAGTGCCTGTAGTCCCACCTACTCAGGAGGCTGAGACAAAAAGATCACTTAAGCCCAAGAGTTTGAGGTTGCTGTGATATGATTTCATATCACTCTACCCAGGGTGACAAAGTGACACACTGTCTCAAAAAAAAAAAACAAAAAACCTAGCATTGAAGAAAAGCTGTCTCTTCCAAGAGTGCTCCATCTCAACCACCTCATACATTTCCCCTATCATGTTCATTTATTTATGTTACTTGCGTGGTCTCCTGAGGCATTAAAGTTTAGGATCCCAATTCTATTGGTTTATTTTGTTATCTACTGGTTATCAGGATTCTTTGTATAAATGACATATCTTATCTTATATATATCATATCTTATATATGTACCTATTTCCACTGCTGATAGTTTTTATTTTAACTTAATCACATCATTCATAAATATACATAAAGTTTTAAAAGTCTGGAAGAACAACCATCAAATATTAGCAACATTATCCCTCAACTATAGGTGATCATCACTGTTCCTTATCTCTATATGTATAGGTATGTATATCTTTCAGATGTATGCAATGAGCAATCAATCCTTTCATAATTAGTAAGAAAAAACTTATTTTCATTTTGAAACAACATAACACTAATAACTGTTTGGTTATGTTGACATTTAAGCTGACAAAGGATAAAATCAATTAGAATACTTATGAAGAAAACTTGAATGCATAATACGAGGTCAATACGAGGTATAAGCAAAGATCATTTAATTTAGTCTGTAACTGCCCATAAAGAATTTAACATATCCAGTACTGAAGGCCAGAATTACAATATAAACTGTTTTTACAAGCGGTATCTGAAAGCACATGGAGTGATCTGACTTTTAAAGTTGTGAAACAAGTTTTTAACTATTAGTTCAGAAAACCAATTTTTTCCAATTGTAAATATTCATAATTTTTATAGATATAAAAAGTTTATTTTCATTCAGTTAAAATTTAAACCACAATCCTTGCAGAGAAATGAGGGGGAAAAAAAAGTGCTATAAGTGCTATTGGAAAACAAAGACACTTAAACCAGCCAGGAAAGTCAGTGTAATCCGTAAAGACGTCTTTAAAGAATAACTTGTAAGCATGAATCAACCAAAAAAGTGAAAGGGGGCTGAGAATCCAGAAGTCATCTTGATTCCATCTCTCTCCCCGCTTTGATTTTCAAGTTCAAACAATCATCAAATCCTATCTATTCTTCTCCCAAAATTTCACAACTTCATCATTTTCTCATAGCCACTACCCTGCCAAAGTTTTATAACTGGTCTCACCACATTCACCCTGGCCTCCTGTTCTTACCCTAATGACTACACTGTAATTAGAGTGATCTGTTCAAACACTCAAATCTAATCAGGTTACTATCCAATTAAAAGGCCTGGAGGGAACCCTCAGGATAAAATCCCAAATTCTTTTTTTTTTTTTTTAAATCCCAAATTCTTTACAGTAATTACCAGACCTTTCAAGATTTACCCCCCTCCCCCACTTACTTTTGCCACAACTCTAATATTCACCTTGTATTCTGGTCGCATGCAGTTCTTTCACAAATTCGTGTGTTCAGAACTTTGCACAAACTATTTTCTTCTGCCAGAAACATAGATTTACAGCTCTTCACTGAATTAACTCCTACTTATCCTTCAGATATCAATTTAGAGGTTTAGGAAACATTTCCTAATTATTCACAAGCCTTTCTGAATATCACTACCTCTGTGTTCCCACTTAAAACTTTCCCTGTTACAACCTTAAGCTGTAGTATACTTGCCAGGTTAGTTGTGTGATTCCCTTATTTAAAGTAAAAGAGAAAATATAGGCCTTTCTGTCTTTTTCACAGTTATATCCTAGCACTTTGAACAATACTTGGCACATACAGCAATTATATTTATTGAAAGAATGATAAACACCAATGCTGTCCAAAAAAATGTATACACATTTTAAGCACTATAATCTAAGTATTGCTTTTCAAAGTTGAATTGAATTACAGTAGCAACAGGTAGTATGATGTTTGCTCAAAAGATGGCATTAATCAAATGAATGCTAGCTTCACCATGTAGCAGGCAGTACAATCAAAGAAAACATCAACAGCAAGGGAACACAGCTGTTGAGAAGGATGGGCTAGAATGGGAACATGGTTGTTGGGAAGGACAGTTGTTGGAGGAGCACAGACCATTTTGAAGTGGTAGTTGAAATTCGAGAATGTTGTGGAAATACAATGGAGGCGTGAATAATGGGGAGACCTTAAAGGATGTGGTGTACCCTAGAAAGCCTGCTACACTACTGGTACTTGAGGAAGAAACTGAAAGGGCACGCACAGGGATACAAGTGGACACTTTCCTCAACGATGCTCAAGCAGTAGTTTGCTGCAATCAGAACTGTATGGATGCTTGCTGACAGTAACCACTTCAAACATCTCTTGTAATTGCATCTCTTGTATTCCGCCTCAATATATTGAGAATTACAATTTTAATAGACTTTTCCTTTCTTAAAATGTGTATACTATTTTTTGGCACCCTCTGTATTTGTTAACTCAGCTTTTTATCTACTATACTAGACAGCATGCTCCCTACATAAAGCAGTAATTTTTACTCTAAAGTAAAGCTCATATAAAAAGCTCTACAACAGGGCAGCACCTGTGGCTCAAAGGAGTAGGGCATCGGCCCGATAAACACGAGGTGGCGGGTTCAAACTCAGCCCTGGCCAAAAACTGCAAAAAAAAAAAAAAAAAAAAAAAAAAAAAGCTCTACAACATAAAAGGTATTTAGGACTTGTTTTACTGAACACACAGTAAGTCTCAATAAACACTTGTTGAATGAAGACAGTTGAACAATGAACAAAGGCAAAGTCTTACCTCATGCATGGAGTTTCCCTATATTCTACTTAAAATTCACTCTAAATCACTCAAATTTTGATATAAATACCTAAAAATGATAAGATTTCAACTGCATTTTCCATTGTTTCAGAAGGTCTAAAAGGCCACTTAATTCTTTTAAACAACTTGAAGGACAAAAACAGCTTTCCCTCGCAAATCATATAAAGCTATATATTTTTGTAGTTTAATAATTTAAAAACCTTCAAAATGGGAAAGACCAAAGATTGATTCAAAGACCAAGAAAGCACCAACATTTAACAGTTAAAAGGAACGTTTTTGTATAGAGTGAAAGAACCTGAGATAGGAATAGTATTCCTAGAAGCTAAAAGAATAGCTATCTATAACACACACAAAAAAGATCTATTTGTCAGTATTGGTTAGAATTATGTCAAGAGCCCACAACTCAAAGCACTCTTAAATTCATGCATTCAACTTTTCCCCCCCTTGTTAAGAAAGCAAGATGAAATACTTCAGACATGTTATGAGATAGATTTATTTTACATAGTAACATGTAAATGAGAGTTTTTCAGGAAATCTACACTATTTTTTATGAGAATGCAAAAGACTTTATACACAATTTAGATTCCAGGAAAACAGAGTTTGGAACAAAGAACTGAAAATTCCTGTTCACCCAACTCACAATAAAAAACTGTAACTGGGATTACAACTCTCTTGTACAACATTTCAACTCATCCTACAAATAAATTGCAAAATTCTCCAACAGTCTCAAAGTAAAAGGCAGAGTAGGATAGAGGGGATTTAAATGTTTCAAAATAACTGAGATATAATAATAAATATCAAGTATCTTGACCAAACATTATTTGAAGAGCTTTTATGCCACATAACCACCACCAAAAAAAAAAAAAAAAAACCCCTACTTGTATTTGTATAAGCTGCCTTTCTTGCCAAGGAACTCCAAACATGTCATAAACAAGTATTTCCAAGATATACTTAATCTTTAATTCCCATGCAAATTGGCAACTGGTTATCTAATTATCGGAATAAAGCAAAAGAGAGAAAATATAATTTGTACATGATGACTATAATATTCAAATCCATTATTTTCAACTAAAAAAGGATTTTTGGCATGTTAAGCTAAAAATAAATTAATCAAACTTAACTGATTTTTGTGTGTGTACATAATACACACATTCCTTCATTAGGTCTGATTATAAATCCTTTCCATTACTCTATAAACTATCAGAAACTGTCATAAAAGGTATAAACAGAAATGAATGTACTATAAAGATTAGAAGAATGTGTGGTCTCAAGGCAGGTAGCTTACATTCAACTATCAGTTAGGTTGCCATTAATAAGAAACAAACCGCCTCTCTCATGTTTACATAGTTCATTTTTTGAGACTTTATTTAGAGAAAGACCTCTTTGTCCAACTAATTATTTTACTTATATACTATCCTGACAGATTGGTTTTTAAAAATAGAATTTCATAATATGATAGCAGGCCAAGTGAGGGTATAATAGGAAGGCAGCCATCTGCAAGAATGCCCTCACAAAGAACAGAATCAGCTGGAGCCTCCATCTTGGACTTTCTAGTCTCCAGAACTGTGAGAAATATATTAGTGTTATTTAAGCCACACAGTCTATGGTATTTAGTTATAGTAGTCCAAGCAAGCTAAGACAAATTCCAAAATATGATTCCCAAATAGGTTATAGAAGCTTTAATATAAAAATTCCATACCAAAAATATGCCAATCACTTAGTAATTTGCAGATGGCAAGTAATATATTATTTAAATCTTGCCAAAAACAAAAAACATTATTTGACAATAGTAATTTCCAGTTGCAACTCAAATATTATCAGTTTGCATAATTAATTATAAAAACTGGATAGTGATCATAGGAATAAGATGTTCTAATGAAAATTCTCATTTTTATTTCATGAATTCGCTAGTTATAGTTACCAATTTTCAAATAATTTGAATATAGCAAAACTTCAATTATATTAAACCTAACTTGTACCTTATTCGATAAAATAAAAATCTTCAAAATCTTACCACAGAATGATTATTGTTATATCAACTATCATGTAAATGTCAGAGGTAATTGAGTTCCAATTGAGAAAAGGCCAGATAAGTTTTTTATATTTTTGTATGCAGGTAATTAGTCATGCATTAAGGCATTACTCACAGAGCTAATGCTACAAGACTTGCACAGTTGACTTTTAAAGCAAATTTATTAACTCCTTTTTTCACATCATAAAGTTTTTTAACTGAAATATTTAACTCTAATATCTATCAATGTGCAATTAGTGTAGGCTGAACTGGGTCGCTTTGTAATTAACCAAATAAGCTGATAAAAATACGTTTCATCAAGATATTTTATAACCATATGTTCTTGAGCATAAAAATAAGCTAATAGAATTCATTCCTTATAGTTAGTTTCTAATCAATTTTAGTATCTGGTTCTCTTTGGCTGAAACAATGCTGCAATGCTTGGATGGTACAACACTCTGTGGGAAAAGTTTAAATAAAAATTATTTTCATTAAAATTATTAAGTATTCTTCAGAAGCATCAAGAAAATGTATCAGAGTTGTCAAACTTTCTCTAAAAGTTTAAGTCGTGTTTTACAAATAGTGACTCCATTTTCAAAGTCACTTTTCTAAAGCCCCCAAATAAGTCTTGTTTTTCATGCCTTATTTGCAATCTAAAACATTACCACCTAATTTTTATGTCAAACATTCACTAACCATCTTTAGGCATTTAGTGCCCAACACAAAGCCTAACGCAATCTCACATATTTTGGGGGCTTTAATATGCTTTGTTCTTGTCCCAAATACTCATGTTCTGTGTGTATTACTATAAGCTATTATATAACAGGAGGTGGTGAAAATTAAAAAAATACTGCAGCACTACCAGCCATTTAGCATGCTGAGTTCCCACAGTTGCTTAGTGGGTGTTCTGAAACTAGGCCATATTTCTAGTATTAAGAATTTCAAATCACTACATACAAAGCACAGAAATAAATGTCTTCAAGATTAAATCATAAAACCTTACTATTTTAAGCTGCCTAGTATATAAGCATCCCCTTTCTATGAATTTATATCTGTAGTTATCACATGGTAGATAAACCAGTATTTGTTTTAGCAACAAAACAATTAGCTCTTCTACCTATCCTTATATAGTCATAGTGAATTCAGCTGAATTCAAGTAATCACAATATTAAAATAAAATGGTCTGGTTCATCTGAACCAGAACTAAAGCTCTCCAGTGAAATTTTGAATTCTATATCCCAGATATATACAAACCACAACTGAATTGAATATAATCTATTTCAGATCACCAAGTCTGTTAGACACCACATACTTTTAGCAAAGAAGTAATTATGAACATCAATCTAATTTTCAGTCTAAGTGACCAGAAAATGCCAAGAGAATAAAGCTTATTCTCTTTAGTAGAATAAAAAATGCAGAAACATTTATACCATTTTGTCATATCATTGCAACAGATAATGTTTTCACTCAAACTGATCAAGAAAAACATGCTCAGTTACTCAATTTTACTTATGTCATAGCTACGTAACAAATACATGGTAAGTACAAAATCTACATCTACAAAGTACGAGGTAGTAAGTAATATACTGCACTGATTGAGTACTTTCAAATAATTATCTGTTCAATTTTGTTTAAAAAATACTGGTACTTACTATGTTCCACATCATTAAGCAAAGCTTTCCAAATAGAAAAGCTTAACATAATAACTTTAAAATTACTTCATTTTGGATAGAAATTTTTCTGACATACACAGTTTTATATTTAACAAAATTTATTAACATTAATGCCTTCTTCATAATGCCAAGTCATCATTATTGCTAAGCTATTTACATATAAAACAGACGGTGTTTCAAAAGATTCTATGTATATTTAGCACAACATTAAGTTCTTGTAAACTGCTAGTTTAAAAAGATGTCTTGCATATGCTTTTTAAGTGTTTTTCCTCTGCTCTTATTTTCAATGTTCTTACAGTTTCTAGGAGTAATTCCAGTCCTTTTATATATGGTTACCAAACTTTTAAAAACGTACATAATATGAAAATTAAAATACCTGAATTAAAGGTGAAAGAACTAAAACTAGAACATTATGACAACTCTTTTGTCCTTTTTAACTGGTCTATTCCATTTGCTTTGGGGCTCTAGACGAGTTTTGTTTGTTTGTTTGTTTTTGCAGTTTTTGGCAGGGGCCGGGTTTGAACCTGCCACCTTTGGTATATGGGGCCAGCACCCTACTCTTTTGAGCCACAGGAGCCACCCTGGGGCTCTAGACTATTAAAACTAATTTTCTGGCTTGGCTCCTGTGGCTCAAGTGGCTAAGGCGCCAGCCACGTACACCTAAGGTGGCGGGTTTGAATCCAGCCCAGCCCGCCAAACAACAATGACGGCTGCAACCAAAAAAATAGCCAGGCGTTGTGGCGGGCGCCTGTGGTCCCAGCTACTTGGAAGGCGGAGGCAGGAGACTCACTTGAGCCCAGGAAATAGAGGTTGCTGTGAGCTAAGATCCACAGCACTCTACCCAGGGGGATAGCTTGAGGCTCTGTCTCAAAAAAACAAACAACAACAACAAAAAAATACTAGTTTTCTACTTGGAGCCTACAAGGTCTAGTAGACATTATACACACACACACTCTCTCTCACATATATACTGGACAAACAGCAGTAAATAACAACATACTCAATGTTCATTTTGAGGCTTACAGTCTGGCAAAAAAGAAAAGCATCAAAAAATTACAACAAAAATGGTAAAGTGTTATAAAAGAGGAAGTACAGGTGCGACAGAATCTTAAAACAGGAGAACCTAATTAGGGATCAAAGAAGGTCTCCCAAAGGATGGGATATAAAATTGAAGCTTGAAAGTGGGTAAGCGTTCTGTCAGGTGAAGAATGCATGCAGAACCCACAGATGACACCAGAAAGTTTCAGTTTCCTAATAAATAACTATGTGACAAATGAAATGTTACTACATTTTTGAGTAACTGCCAAAGTAGGAAAATTTTTAAAAGAAGTTTCTCCAATATCTATAAATAACAGATCAGAACAAAAAAAAATGCAATATGAGAATGTTTTAAAATGGAAAACTATGGCATTTGGGGGGAAATAGGAGTTTGAGACATCAAAATGAGCCTCACTACGTCCTTGAAGAAAGTATTCAATCATACCACGTAAAAAAAATTACTCAATCCTCATGATCAGAAAACTCTAAATTATGAAATCATACAAAGCCTTCTTTTAGGATATAATTGCTGGTAATTATTGGTAATACAATCTGACTTACCTAAAGAAGAGTGGCACTGTCAAGTACGTACAAAAAAATTTACATACATACACACATGCACACACACACACTCTCAGAAGAATAAATTTTAAATTATGTAATAAAAATTTACCATGAATTCTAAGAAAGTTCATAAATGTTACTCTAACATGTTGCATAAATTCTGAGAAAAAGGTATTTAAATATGATTTTGAAACATATTATCATTATCCAAGTCCTAAGTCTGGGAATTATTCTCTACATTAAGATGATATATTCTCCTTGTGTTTAATTAAAGGTATTAATAAAAAATACATGTACGTAAAAGTATTAAATAATAAGGTGGAGCATTCCCATGAACATTAACACAAGTCCACAGTTCAAAGCCCAAATAATTTAATTTAGGGCACACACAAAATAATCTCTAAAAATGTAAGCTTTCATGAAAGTCTACTCTATGACCTAATATTATTAATCCAAACTGTTATTTCCCTGCAATTCTCCAAATGGACCTTAACATTTCTAAACTTTGTGCTTTTTCTACCCTCCACCTAGCCTACTCATTCCTCAAGAGTTAGCTCAGGTCCCATCCTCCTTGCAACATATTATCATTATCTAAGTCCTAAAAGCACTGCCAGTTATACATTCAGCCTGAGTCTTAACTCATCTGAGTTTGTCAGTATATAATGCTATTAAATCACTGCTCACATTGTTTAACAATAAAATCACTGCTCACATTGTTTAACAATTAACTATTGACTTGTTCAGGTCATGTAATAAACTTTAAACTTACTGTGTTTATTGCTTGGGACACAAATGGCATTCAATACAACTGTTATGACATTAGTGAATATGAAACTGTAGTTAAGAAATATTTATAGAATACTGAAAACTTTAGGACTATCTGCAAGACTGAGAAAGTCTTGAAAGCCGGAAGAAGTGTTATAACACCAAATTGGAAACTGAGAAAAGCCAAATTTAACTAACAAAATTAAGTCCAAGTTCTAAAAATTAAGTTTCAGGACAGGACATTTCCACTTTACCTCCAAGACAGCAGAAAAACTAAAAGACAAAAAAGATTTTATCTTTGGCAACTGTTAAATTACTTAATCAGAATTGTATTATTTTTAAATAGTAATCGAGGGCTAAATATTTCAACATTAGAAGTCTTTACAGTGATATAAACAGAAGGCAGAAGTGCCAAAATAATTCATAAAAGTTTATTTCACAAAGGGCTAATTATATTATACCCCCTTTTAAGGTCTCTTATAACGGTTTAGCTGTAAGCAATATGTTCATTCTTTTTTACAGCATATAATACTTTTCACAATCAGTTCAGATTTCTTTTTTTCCAAATTATTAAAGAGGTACATACACTTTGGTTACATACCAGAATTGGCTTTTGTATTGTTAACAGTCTACAGTTTTGATCTTTAGAGAAGTTGGAATGAGATACACAGTGTGAAATCTAATTAGTTTTCTTTTAAATGTTGATAATGGGAACTGTACACTCTCTTAAGAAGCACATATATTACCAACATCTCAAAAGTTTAAGGTCCTTGATATTCAGTGTATGCTTTTATGTGTTTAAATGTTGCTCTGCTAAATTGAAGATGCTTTATTAAAAATTTAAGAACCCAGGGAAAACACCAAAGTCAGAATGAACATTAGTTTATCTTAAAATAATACGATTACTCAGACTTCTGCATGTTCCTTTCAATCTGAACTGCTTCATGAGCACTTTTCTGAATGCTGCATATCAAGTTCAAGCATACCACAGGTTACCTGTAATTTAGAAATTTTTCAGAATTTAAGTCAGTTTTGAGAGGAAGGTAGAAAAATATAAAATTTTAACTACTATACCAACAGAAAATATTTCAAAAAAGATCTACAGGGCACAA
This sequence comes from Otolemur garnettii, assembly GCF_000181295.1. NCBI lineage: Eukaryota > Metazoa > Chordata > Mammalia > Primates > Galagidae > Otolemur > Otolemur garnettii. The sequence goes on from NW_003852416.1 coordinate 10,590,860, forward strand.
TTTCAATGCAGTGTAAGAAACAAACACTTCAGAAGACAAAGTAGGCAGTTAAAAAGGGGGGAACAAGGACAACAGATGATATATGTCCATAGTTTAGTGTATGAAAAATTTAGCCTTAAGTTATGTCTGATGCATAACACACAAAACGTGAAATAAAAGTCTACCAATAAGCAAAAAATAACCAACTTAATATCTGTAGTACTCATTTCTCAAGCATCATATAAAAGTACTGAAAATGTACCATTCTACTGTTAACTTACAATTTCTATCTAATTCATCTATTAAAATACCTACCAATTAGCTACTATTCTTATTAGGACATGTCAGTGTCCATTTTATATCTAAATTACCTTAATTCGTATTTTATAAAACAAGTTCAAGAAATCTTCCAAGTCCAAACTATAAACCTAAAACTCACTAAAAGATATGAAAGCTAAATTTTTTTTTATTGTTTTTGGTTTTATCCTAAGCATAAATTTTATGCTTTTTCATACATGAAGGACACATGAATGATATGAATTTAGAAATTGAATTCTAAACATTTATTCTTTCACTTAATTTTCAGACTTCAAAAATACATTTTTGTATCTACACAGTTTTAGTACATCTTTATTCAAAAGCAGATTATTTTATACTTAAATATCTTCTTAAATTCTAAAATTTAAATTGTTTAGAGAACACAGGTCTTCTGGAAATATTAAATTATGCAGTAAATATTGATAATCAATATTTTCAAAAGAAATGACTGTAACTTAACCTGTATAATAAAGAATTCTAATTTCATTCACCCTTCTCCCACAATCCACATGGATAAGCCAAGGTAAAATATACTAGCAGCTATCAAAAAGCTGTCTTTGGGAGTATTCCATATAAAATTCCATTTTATGTCTCTCTGATGTGGGGGGGAAACTGTTCTGCCCTAATCCCAGGTAACAAAAGAAACAGTAATATTTTAAAAGCATAATTCCAGCAAGCTTTAACAAAAGAATTTATAAATTTTGTGTTCCTATTGAAACATGAAATGTTTCAAATTTCTGACTGGCTTATACTTCACAAGTTGATGCATGATCCTTATTTGCAACAATGACCAAAACAGCTCTGATCAACTTTCTGAATATGGTAGTATTCAGTAGTTTAAAAGCTAAAAACAAACGGAGCTGCAAGTTAATAATGTTTACCTTAACATCACTCTTTAATCCATAACAATTTAGAACATGAGAAAAAGTTTAAAATATGAAAATTACCTTAATAATGAAAGATCGGAAAACACATGCCAACTTAAAATAAACGTAGTTGTTTCCTCAAAAATGAACAGGCACCAGGGGAAAATGTACCCTAGAGACAGGCTATACAAATAACTTCAAATCAAGATTTCAAAAACACAGTTTTATATGTTAGCTTTATATGACATTTAACCCAACTAAAAGTTACAAACTTTAGACAAAGCCTTTGTTTTTGCCTGTGATCTATTTTTCAAATGCATATTCAAAACTACATGAAAATTGTACAGGGTACTTTGTGTCCAAATAAGGATAAAAGGTGTATAATATTCCATCTAAGTTCCATATGTAGAGAATGGTCATTTACATATTTTATTTCTAAAAATTCTTGTCACTGTCACAGAAAAAAGTCAACATTTGATAAATTCAGACCATAAATATAAGCTTACTAAATGCTACAAATTGTATACAATAGCTAAGTTTCTTCAAATACATAGTAACAAATAGTTCCAGGGGCAGGACAAGAGATGAGGGTAGAGATTAGAACACTAATAAACTGAGGTCTTTAAAACTACTTTGAATGTTGATGTTACAACTTAGATTCAAAACACTTGGTTACTCAAGCCTAAACTAGGATTTTGAAAAACCTAACGAAAAATAACTTCCTCAAGCAGTAATCTCTCCCAGCAGATACAAGACGCTCCTGACATCTACGTATACAAAACTACACAGGTGTAAACCTAGAGACTGTTAGTTATCAAGCTGGAAGCAAATACACTGTACGGTACAGTCCCCATCTGCAACCTAATTTTGCTTCAGCATCCCCAGAGACTTCGAAAATGTTTCTTTGGGTAGGTTGCAAAACGGTGCTTCCTCTTTTATTCTCATCACCCTCATTATGATACAAAGCAACAGATAGACAATAAAATCAAATCGCCAACTCTAAGGGCCGAAAGCTTAAACACACACACACACACACACACGCACACAAAGCACCTTCTCTGCAACTCCCAAATCGGTATTCATTCCACCTGTTTGTAAATCCATACTTCCACAATAACTCAAACCCTTTGTTGATGAAAGAAAGGAAAGGAAAGAAGGGGGGGAGCAAATTACTGCTCCGGAGTCCTCATTCTTCCACCTAGGCATGGGGGGAGGGGGACGGTACAAAACAATGGATGCTGAGGGGCTGGAGAAAAAATCGTTTTGCCCCGAAGCCTCTTGCGTTAGGAGCTCGGCAGGGGACACCGGGAGAGTTAGAATACTTTTCCTCTATCCCTCAAAGGTACGCTATCACTGAGAGACGTTGCCATTAGACTTGTCCAACAAGGCGGTCTTGGATGGCTACAACTCGCTTTACCAGGCAACACACCCAAAGCCGTTTCACCACTCCTCACCGAAGGTGTTTAGGGAGAGGAGCACGGGAGAGCGCGGTGGGCTTTGGGGACGGCGCGAGAAGACTGCCCCTGTATCAACACCTCTGCGACTGGGCCCTCGCCAACGATTTACTCGACCTCGGGCGCCCGACAGCCTGGGCCCGCTGCCCCTGGGAGCCAGGCAGGACACGACGGTCCGCCGGGCACCCCCAGCCCGCGCCCTCGCGCCGGCTCGCCCTCGCCCAAGCGCCGTCCCGGCAGCCGCCGCAGGCCCAACCCGGCCGCTGTCAGGGCTGGCCGACCGCCTCGCGGCGCCCGGTTACGGGTTCCCACGCGAGCCGGCTCCGAAGGCCCAGCACTCCCGGCGACAGCACCCAGGAAAGCAGCGGCCGCGGCGCCTCCCAGGGCCCCGGCCCGAGGGCCTCGCCCCGGCCCCGCCGGTTCGCGCCTGTCAGGGAGCGCGGGGCCTCCCCCTACCGACAGCCAGCTCGACTGCCCCACAGACAGGAAGGAAGGCAGGAAGAACCGACCAACATCCACCCTCCGCCTCATCGGCCCCTGGTTACCGTCAAGAACCCCGACTCCGCCATCCTCCTAGCTCGCCCTCCTTCCTCCTCCTCCTAAGAAGCGACGCGGCCTAACCGCCGCCCCCCGCCCACCCCTCCCCCACTGGCCCCGCCCCGCCCCGCCCGCTCCTCCACACACTCTCGATCCGACGCCCCGCCCCACCCCTCTGGCAAGGGCCGGTCACTCGCCCGGGAAGGAAAAATAGGCGGAGACCGAGCAAACGAAGCTGCCCAATCACGGCGAGTCATTGGCGCCAGCTTCCCTCTCCCCGCCCTTTTCCTTTCCTCCCCGCTCCTTTACGCCGTCTCCCGCCCACTGGGTGCCGCTGGCTAGCCGGCTCACAGAGTAAGCTTCCGGCAGGGTAGAGTGACAACTTCCAACCGGAAGTTACTGTTGAAGCTACGGCTGCCATAACTGAAAATGGCATGAAGTTTCCTGGCTTCCTGTTTCCAGAGTGACGTAGTTTTTTCCTTCGTCCAAAAAAAAAAAAAAAAAAAACCTCACTGTTACCCCGGGCAACGTCTCAAGAGGGATGCATCTGTAAGTAGGCCCAAAGAGGACCACAGGTGACCATACACTTCATGTTTAATTAGAAAAGTTAATTCATACTCAAGACTACTGGCCCGGTTTCCAGACCCTTATTTTGCTAAGACGTCTGGTCACTTACCTAGGAAGACAACAGTTTAGGGCTCCGAAAATCTGTCTCCTGACCGGAAGTTGCATTTTCCACTTCCGAATTGGATTAAGGCGGATGGGTGGAAATAACCTCCGCCGCCCTCGCCCCAGGGGGTGCCCATGCTTGACCTGAGTTGCAAAGTGAGGTGAGTGTGCCTGGGCCCCTAGCTGTGGGACGGGCCCGGGCCGGATGGTCCCCGGGGGACGGAGCGCTGAAGCGAGGTGGGCTCAGGGCTGCTTCCGCTGGAAGAAGGTTTTCTTTCCGGGCTGGCCAGGTGGCGGCCCGCCCCTCTGAGGTTCCCGGTGGGGCGAGGCCTCCCGAGCCCCTCAGAGCCAGCCGGGTGGGCCCTAACGGGGAATGGGCGCGGATCTCGGGGCGGAGTCCACAGCTCCAGCAAAATGGAGCTCTTGACCACGCCTCCGCAAGTTCCTATTAAGTATTTAACTCCCTGGCCTTGGAGGATGGAGGATTAGGGAGCTTGGGGAAGTAATTTCCCACTCTCAGCTATTGAAGAAAAAGATGATCCCTTATCACCTCTAAGTCTTATTAACCCTACGCTTGTCTTCTTATTCTGTTTTTTACCCCTTTCCTTTTATCTCCTTTCTTGAGTCTTTACAAGCTTTGAGTGCAGTTCTGTTTGGGGATAGGATATCCTGATCCTCCATGTCTCCGGTGATTAAATATTTGTAAAAATACCGTATTACTTTTATATGGCTCTTTTTAAGGTTATCACTTTATTATCTCGTAGTTCTTCCCATAGGCTTCAGTCAAAAACTCTTAGTCATCTTGGTAATATTGGATTGGATGCCTAAGCTTCAGGAAAAAGACGAAAATTACAGGTAAATTAAAAATTGTTTATACCCAACCAGCCAACAATGAGGGTGTAAACCTACCTTCTTCTTCTTTTTTTTTTTTTTTTAGCAGTCTTTGGCCTGGGCTGGGTTTGAACCCACCGTCTCTGGCATATGGGGCGGCGCCCTACTCCTTTGACCCAAGGCGACACCCCTTAATTTCTTTCCAATATGAACTACTCTGTTTTTCTTCAGGAGTGATTGTGGTTCTGTATCCAAGATGTTGCTACGCTTGGAGCTGTGTTTCTAGATTCTCTCCCATTTGAAAGTCATTTCCTATGAATTTAGCACTTTTTTTTACCTCTTTTATGACAGCGACTAGTTTATATGACAACTGCTGTCTTTTTAGCTGTACTATCATAGTTATTGACACCTAAATAGAACAGTTTGTATGAGATTCAACTATTTCACTCTTTACATGATGATATTTTGGTAAATACTTACTGAAAGATTGAATATACTGGATGTCCCTTGAATGCCCAAGACACTGCCAGACAAGTGTTATGGACTTGTCTTGTATGCAAAAATTCAGCATAGTCCCTGCTACTCAACCTTTTCTTAGGTTATCCCTCTGAAGTCTTTCCAATGTGATATTTTCCCCAAAATATTATAAAATTGCTCATACATTAAAAAGCTGAAAGAATATAATTAACATTCATATACCCTTCACTTGTATCCAACAGTTGTTAACGTTTTGCCATATTTATTTCATCCTTCCTCACATACTTTTTCATTGACATTGAATCATTTGGGAAAAAGTTGCAGATACCTATTATTAGTCAGACACCCCTAAGATTTCTTATATGAATTTTCCTGAGAATTCTGAAGTTCTCCTGAAAATGCAATATTGTTAGAGCCAAGGAAATTAGTACTTCTGTTAATACTTAAAATCTAGTCCATGTACAAATTTTCCTTACTGACCCAAGAATATCTTTTATAACTTCTCCTTACCCCTCCCCCCAAATCAGGATTCAGTCAAGGTTTATGTATTGTAACTTTTTAGCCTCAATCTGGAACATTTCCCCCATCTTCTTTTTACCCCTGTGATTTTGGCATTTTGAAGAGTTCAAGCTACAAGTCTTTTTGGAAAATGGGGCTTTCTTTTTTGTTGTATATTATAAACAAGAAGTTATTTAGAACCTTAATCAGATTAAGTTAAACATTTTATTGCAGGATTATGTCATAGCATCCATACTTTTGCATTCATGACTAAGACTTCTCAATTACAACTACATGTGCTTTTGCAGTGAGTTGCTAGTTAAATCCATCCCACTTCTCAGGATGCTCACCCTTCTGTGGGGTCCTACAAAGAAGAGTTTAGCATTTAATCCTCTCACGTGTATAGTATGTGTTAGTGCCCTGGGCTGGCAGCATAGACTGCCTACCTTTAATAAAGTGTTGCTGCACTGCCTATTCATAGAGCTGATGCAATGTAATCTGCAGCAAAGTGTACTGATGTCATCATAGTTTCATGAGTTTCAACTCCTGGCACTTTACTGACTGTTGTTGAAAGATGTGTGGGCCCTGCAATTCAAATACAGATGAATCTTGATATTATCAAAGCAGATACCTAGGCAACTATTTGCCATTTGGCTGAATTCCAATTTAGGCAATGTTATTTTTCTCCCAGAAATTCTCTTACAAGTCCTAATTGGTCCTGGTGTTTTTATGATAGCTTTCTGGCATTAAGCAGAGCCTATTAAAAATTGCAAAACCAAGAAGATGCTTAACACTTAATACATTAGGAACGTGGGTAAAGAAGTGTGTGTAGAATTTACTTTATGATCACAAGAGGAAAACTCTCAAGGGTACCAACCTCATGTGTTCCTCCTAGCCTATATTATCAACCTCACAGTTGGTCCCCAAGTTAATAGAAATTGGCACAAGATTGAAAAAGGAATTTATACATGCAAGGCTTTCTGGGCATGGGGTAGGATGGGGTGGGGTAAGGAGATGAGCATTTGCTTGAACAAAATGGGGACAGTGCCAGTTAAAGAACAAACAGACAGGCTCTTTAGACAAAGGGGCAGGGAACTTTTAAAGGGTAAAAAGAGAAAGTTTGACACTAATTGAAGTCATAGCATGTAGAGGCAGAGATTTGTTGGCAGCTGCCCATCGGGCAGTCATGCTTCTTCATATATTGCATGTCTTATTAGCATGTTAAATCTCCATGGTTGGACATGATTTTTAGCATAAAAATGAGGTAAAAGGTCTGCAAGCTATCAACTTTGGACTTCATCTTGGCAGTGACCAGTTTATGCTAGCTGGCTTTGACTGGGTCCCGTAGAGACTCCTGCTCTGATAGCTGCCATGTCCAGCTAAAGAAAGCAGAACTACCTTCTATTGAAACTGGGTGTTAATCATTTTCAAAGCTTTAATTCAGCTTTGTAAGCAGACTTAAACTTGGCTTAAGGCTCAGGCAGGTGGCCAAAGTCTACCTTCTATACTACCTCACTTTGACTTAATATTTGATCATGAAAGATAAGTGAAAGGAAGAAAATGCACTTAAGGAGGAGGAGAAAATGCTCTGGGAGGGCAGAATCTCTTAGATTGGTATAGAATGTTTTTAGCCATCACAGTGAAACTCAAGTAATGTATTGTATCAGTCACTTTCTTTGTGTACAAAGAAATTTGCTGATGTGGGACTATGAAACAATTTTAAGTTGACTCCTAATTCAAGTAAGGCAAAATAATATTCCAATTAAGACCACAAGTTTGGGACTGTAAACTAATACAACTTTTTTGGAAGGAAGTATGGAGAAACCTCAAAGAACTCAACCTAAACCTCCCATTTGATCCTGCAATCCCATTACTGGGCATCTATCCAGAAGGAAAAAAAAAACCTTTATTACAAAGATACTTGTACTAGGCTGTTTATTGTAGCCCAATTTACGATCACTAAAATGTGGAAACCGTCTAAATGCCCTTCAACCCAGGAATGGTTTAGCAAGCTGTGGTCTATGTATACCATGGAATTATTATTCAGCCATTAAAAAAATGGAGATTTTGCAGCATTTGTACTAACCTGGATGGAGGTGGAACACATTATCCTTAGTGAAGCATCACAGGAATGGAGAAGTACGAATGCTATGTATTCAAGTTTGATATGAGGACAATTAATGACAACGGCACAATAGGGCATGAGGGAAGGGGCGAGCAGACAGAGGAGGACGGAGGGGGTGAGAGTAAGAACAAGAAAAAAATAGTGACTAATTCTCACATAAATTGGATTCGATTTTGACTAAAGTACATTACTTAAACATTGATTTTTACTTTGACTTGTTAATATGTTGTTCAGGATACAGGATACTGCATCCTCATTTAAAAGTGTATTATAATTTCCCCTTTATAATACATTTTTTCCAATTTTAATATCAGGTGTATCCAGATTAGGCAGAATGATTTTGAAGTATTTCTTCTTTTTCTATTGTCTATAAGATTTGGCATGATCTGTTTTTTGAAATTATCTTTTATTTATAAATATTAGTTGTCTATTTTTTGAGACTTTGGGAAAAAACAAAATAAGAAGAAGTTAATTGATGACTCCGTACTACTGCACCTCAGAGTCAAAGCATTCTGTACTAGACATACTCTTATTTGACAATGCGAATGTTACTTTATTTGCATTACTGTTATTATTATTGCTTAATTCTTTGTTGCAGCAATCATCTGATTTCTTTTCTGAATGTATTTATCTTTATTCTTTCTCTAGGAGGTTTTTGTTTCTAGTCCTTATCTTAAACATTGTTATTGTTGTTAAATTTTAAGCCTTTTTAATTTTGTGAAGGTAAAAAGTAGAAACCTAATAAACACATGTATATGTAAAAATAAAAAAATTAAAAAGACCACAGGTTTTAGAATGAGACCTGGGTTTCAGGAACAGGACCACTCACTAACTGGCTGACCTTGGACAATCTACTCATTCTCTTTATTTTCTATTAAAGGAGTCTTAAAACGCCTCAGGATTTTTGAACAGAATTCAAATATATGCAAAGTGCTTTTTTCATTTTATTTTTAAGACAGTATTTCTCTCTGTCTCCCGGGCTAGAGTGTAGTAGCTCATCATAATTCAGGGCAACCTCAAACTCCTGGGCTCAAGTGATCCTCCTGCCTCAGCAGCTAGGATTACAGACATGAACCACCAAGCCTGACTAATTTTTCTGTTCTTTTGTAGAGACTAGATCTTTTTTGCTCTCGCTTAGGCTGATCTCAAACCCCTGAGCTGAAGTAGTCCTCCCACTCAGCTTACCAAAGTGCTAGGATTACAGGCCTGAGCCATCATGACCAGACTAAAGTGCATTTGCTCGGTGTATTGCACATGGAATGTAGTTGGTGTATTATAGTTATTATTAGTGACTTCTAAAGCAGTTCTATTTGGGCACATAGTTGGCATTAAGTATTTAGTGAGTGATAGCAAGGCATGTTGGTGCACACCTATAGTCCCAGCAACTCAGGAGGATGAGGCAGGAGGATTGCTTGAGTCCAGGACTTTGAGATTGCCGTGAGCTATTACAATGCCACTGCACTCCAGAGCAGGTAGCAGAGCAAGACCTTATCTCAGAAAATAAAAAAATATTTACTAAGTGAATGAATGAATGTAAGACAGTAGTTTTCCAAGTTTAATGTGGAAACTCAAAAGTCAGATATTCTGATTTAGTGATTCTGATTTCTGGAGCACTCTGTATCCTTTTTTTTTTTTTTT
>NW_003852416.1:10600518-10610554 GCF_000181295.1 Otolemur garnettii
GTTGCAGCCATCATTGTTGTTTGGCAGGTCCGGGCTGGATTTGAACCCACCACCTTAGGTGTATGTGGCTGGCACCTTAGCCACTTGAGCCACAGGCGCCGAGCCGAGCACTCTGTATCCTTAAATAATAGTCCAGGAGATTTTAATGTGGATGATTTGAAGAACTGCCTTTGAGAAACACTATGTAAAGTATTAAACAATTTTATTTATCTTTTCTTGCATAATGTTGAAATAGCTAAGTATATCAGTTGCTGAGCAAATCCTTTTTTTTTTTTTTTTGAGATAGAATCTAATAGCTAACATTTTTAGGACCACCATCTAGTCCTAAATTTTGAAATAGGAAAGGTAATTAGAAAAAGGCATTTTGCATAAGTAGGATGTATCATTACTAATTTAATGGTAGTGTCTGCTACTGGAGCGTATAAGAACCAATAGCATCATCTATGTTCACCCAAGAATATTTCCATTCTTAGGCCTCGGCTAGACACCACACATTTCATTCACATGAGTCTGAATTAATTAGCCAAAATAAACATGTTGCAACATTCTTCTACCAGCAGATGCCAGATAGCAAAGCAGAATAGAATCTGCTGTAGTCTCCAGCTATGACATACAGTGTTACTTGGCACCTCCAGATGAGTATTAATCAATCCAGATTAAGCACTCTCCTAGCTTGTGGGCAGGTGACTGAATGAAAGTGAACATTACTACTTTATGTCTGCTGAAAAGCTCTCAGGTCCCTATTTCACCTTCTTATATTTACATTTAGAAATCTAGTATGCTTTGATAATTTATCTGTCAGTCAACCACAAGTCTTGGATAAGACAAAAGGTAAAAATTTTTGTTATTATTCATACCATTCCCACCACCCCCACTCAATAACCTGCAGATTGAATTTACTTTAAAGAGCTAACTTAATATTCACGAAAGAAAAATATTTTTTTCATAAAGTATCCTCTACTGTTCTTTAACTATAATTGTTTCTGGTTTCTCTTTCATTCCCTGCAGATTGCATATTTGATTCTCAATACCCATTAATAATAAAACTAGACAGTTTGGCATATGATGCATTTGTTCTTGTTGCAAAGTGAAGTGCCTAAGTAAAGGCTTGTCAAGTAAGGTAGGGGAAAACAAGGTGAATTCAAGTACATGCTTCCTAAATAAGGTGTCACTTCCCAGTCCTGGCTGAATTTTAAACATTGGCTCAAATACTTTTTAAATATCTAGCAAACCAGCAAAACAGTTAACTGGATAGGACCAAGAGCCACTAGTTTATGACCTGTGTGTTCTTACATGACAATAAGATTGGTATTTTGGTTGAGAATCTCAAATGCTTTAGAGATGTTTCTTTCTCTCATATGTCAGATGCATTAATTCCTCTAAGTTAGGTAACAAGTCACTTAGCATCTCTATTAGAAATACAAGATAGATTCTTAAGTACAACAAGCTTCCACTCCCTTTATTACAATTTTAAAGGTTGTTACTCTTTGCTGCCCTCTTAAAAGTTTGTTCACATTTTTATTCTCAACCTTGAGTTATTTTATGAAATTGGTTTGCTTTATTATCTTTTTTTTTTTTTTTTTTTGAGACACAGTGTCACTCTGTCTCCCTGGGTAAAGTGCTGTGCCATTATTGTAGCTCATAGCAACCTCAAACTCTTGGACTCAAGAGATCCTCCTGCCTTAGCCTCCCAAGTAGCTGAGACCTCAGGTACCTGCCTAAATGCCTGGCTTGTTTTTCTATTTTTAGTAGAGATGGGGTCTCACTCTTGTTCAGGCTGGTGGGGTCTTGCTCTTACTTGGGCTGGTCTTGAATTCCTGAGCTCAATCAATCTGCCTACCTCAGCCTTCCAGAGTACTAGGATTACAGACATGAGCCACTATAGTCTACTCTATTGTATTTTTAAAAACGTGTAAGAATATAATCTGACAGAACATGCTGCTTTAAGAGTAAACACTATGTAAGTAAAACAGGTCTTTAAAAAAACACCTTTAAATAGATCATGCTGGCTCAGCGCCTATACCTCAGTGGGTAGGGTACCAGCCACATTCATCAGGGCTGGCGTGTTTGAACCTGGCCTCGGTCTGCTAAAAACAATGACAACAACAACAACAAATAGCCAAGTATTGTGGCAGGTACCGGTAGTCCCAGCTACTTGGGAGGCTGAGGCAAGAGAATCACTTAAACCCAAGAGTTTGAGGTTGCTGTGAGCTAGAGGGCTCACAGCACTCTACCGAGGGCAACATAATGAGACTCTGTCTCAAAAAATAAAGGGAGGGAGGGAAAGAAATCATGCTGTCTTGTGAGTACCATGGTGTTTATGAGGAAATAAATTGAGTTGTACATTGCATAACATTTCAGCCAACTAGTGCCCACATACCCAATGGTGGTCCCATGAGACTATAATTGAGCCAAAAATTTTCTGTCACTAGTGACCTCTTAGCCATTGTAATGGTCTTGATGTCCTGGCACAATACATACATGCTCTGCATGTAACATGCTTTGCCTAGCAGCAATAGGCTATACCATATATCCTAGCAGCATAGTAAGCTATGCTATCTAGGTTTGTGTAAGTACACTCTTAAATTCACAGCACAATAACTCTCCTCGTGATGCATTTCTCAGAACACCTCCCATCATTAAGGGCCACATGATTGTACTTCTCTCTTTTCTGGACAGCCAGGATTGCTGATTATCAGGACAGTATAATCCAGCCAATGCTGTCCATCCAACCACCTGCTTATTTTAGCCCTTCCCTTCCTGTTTCTCTCCCACTAGTGCCTAAGGGAGCGTAGGAACAAGAACCAACCCTAGTAAAGCAGATATTCCACCCAAGCAAGTGACTGGCACTGATCTTCTGCACACCAGGCCCAGCCCACTCCTTACCAGTCCTTGGCCTCACACCCTTTCCAGTAACAATGGCACCTTAGTCAAAGAGAGAACTGAGGTTTGGTAGAGCACCAAGTTTCATTGTTTTCTGCAGGCCAGATTTTGGAAGTAAAAGAGGTAAGAGAAAACAAAATGATTAAATTCTAAGTAGCTGGAGTTGCTTACTCTATAAAACAGCTAAGATTTAAGTATTTGTTCCCCTACCACTTTAGCATTTTGGTGATGTGTATAAAAATTCTTAGCTGCTATGTATTTCCTTCACATTTACCAACATCTGTAGCGTCTCTCCATCCTTTCAGTGGGATGTCAGATTTGCATCAAATAAGGGCATAATGAGTATTTTCAATCTGCCTTTAATGGAGATCCTAGGTGTTGTTTTTGATAGCTCTATTCAAAGTTGATCAGGGGTTTGCAGTGTTACTAGCCTTCAACCTAACTAACCTGGGGGAAAACCCAGCAGTGATCAGTAGGTTACCATTAGCAGACCTAAGAAGGAAAGAGTGTGGCAGGATACACATTCTAAGGAAATTCATACTTAATGTATTTATCTCACATTCCATTTATAGACTAGTTGCTTTATTTCCAGTCCATTCCCTAGTTCACATGTTTTATTGAGCACTATAGTAGTACAGCCTGATGACAGAATTCTGGAAAGTATAGAGTGGTTACTCAGGAATTTAGACAACTACAGAATAAAAAATGTGAACAAGAGAGGGGAATGGGCTTGATGGATAGAGAATATAAGTTTTTATTAGGAATGTCAAAAAGTAGTGGAGTCGGAATAGCAAAGACCAGAAGCAGCTTCACTTGATTGTAATTTTTAGTGGGCGGTAAAGGCAGGCACTGAGCCAGCATCACCACATTATAAATAATAAATCTTTCTTTTGTGGTGGTGATATTGTGAAAGATGTATGGTAAGGCTGCATCAGTACAGTGAATCACTAAATGGGTGGTACTGTCTTGAGAGGCAGCTGTGTTTGGAAAGGGATTATTCTACAACTTGGTCCAGAACACCTTGAACATACAGCAGAGCAGTTATCTTGGATATTTAACACTATTTTCTTGGAGAAATTTCACTGGCCAATGATGGTATGTATGCGGGGATGTTTATTTAAAAAATTCTCATATGAAGCTATCCTCAAGCACATAGTATCTTTGTAGTAAGAGGAAAATAGTAAACTGAAAGCATACCTTCTGTTTAAGAGCCAATTTCACATATTGTAGTACTTCCTTACAAATTACAGCTGTGTAGCCAGTAACTGATCCTTAGGATGCTGTTTGTTGTTATGGTGAAGAGATTAAAAGTAGAAGCCAAATGTTAACGTTAGCTACTGGGATAAATGAGAATTTTAGGGAAATTTGCCTACTACCTCCTTTTCCTTTTCCTGACTCATTTTTTTCTTTTTATGTCCCTCTCCATCTAGCAGAAGTTGTAAAGCACAATGGCTACACATAAATGCCTTTTCCTTAGTTAATACTATCTTTGCCTAAAAAAACTGAAGCACTACCACTTTTTCACCAGGAGTGGAAAAAATTTTAGAACCCCCAGTCTTCCAGTTAACATGTTACTCCACTGATTAAAGTTGACAAGATGTTTATATAAACTATTTCAATATTGTTTCAATGAAAATAATCACAGGAAATTAATGAGAATGTTATGGAATAAGGTAGTTTACTTGCTAAAGGAATTGATTTTACTTCTTAAACTACAATGGAAATGTCTCAGTAGCTGTTGGGAATTTATTCTTGAATAATAATTGATTTCTCATTTAAGGAAAAACTGTATCCAGTAACTCAGATATGGCAGAAATGAAGTCAATGTTCCGGGAAGTTCTTCCAAAACAAGGTAAATGTACATCACAAATATTTAGATCATTGAATATTATAGGGACCAACAAAACAATAGGCCAGGGGTCCTTAAACTTTTTAAGCAGAGGACCAGTTCACTGTTCCTCAGACTGTTTAGGGAGTGCCGGACTGTGGGTCCCGGGAAGAGTTGGCTGCTAAGCAGGACAGGTAGTGGCAGGCTGGATAAATGTCCTAGGCGGGTCACATGTGGCCCGCAGGCTATAGTTTGAGGACGCCTGCGATAGGCAGTGTCACATAGCAGGCCTTAACAGCTAAACATCTGTAGCTATTTTGTTGTCTCATTTACCATATCTACTTTTTACTGTATACTTTATTCACCAGAAGGTTGTAAAAGAATCTTCATTTTTTTTTTTAAAGGACAAGAAAAGTATCATTTCTTATACTTAGAGATCTTCCTATAGCCAATATTGCTCATTACAATAGGAAATTTTCAGTTAAATAATGTAATGGAATTTACCATATTAAATATGGTCTGAAAGTAGAGAAAACCCTAAATCAAGCAATATTGAGAAAACTGCTGAAGGTTTAACCAGTAATTAGAATACTAATGCTAAATACCATACTTTATGTATTATGTATGTATTCTCCTAAATCGTATTAAACATTTCACACAAAAAATTGTGTTATGGTAGGTAAAGTCTTAGGTAGAAAGCTCTAAACTTATCTTTCTCAAGAAATACCCTAATATTAAGAAATGTTGCTTGTGGAGTAACTTATCTTTCTGGTGCCAAAGCAAAACTTTCACTGACCATGAAGTTCTAAGTTCAGACCTTTATTCTAGTTGCAAATCCAACTACCAAACTGTGTTATGTCCCTTGAATTAATTCTTATTTTTTCTTAAACATAGGGCAATTGTCTGTTGAAGATGTAACCACAATGGTGCTTTGTAAACCCAAACTTTTACCCTTAAAATCTCTGACTCTGGAAAAACTAGAGAAAATGCAGCAAGCAGCACAGGATACAATTCGCCAACAAGAAATGGCAGAAAAGGAACAGCGGCAAATAACCCACTGACTGATATAGTGCTTCAGGGAACAACATACCTTATCTACTACTTAGTGATAACTAGAAAATCTGCATTTGTATGCTGACAGCAGTGTCTATTAATAAAACTCATAATTTTCATATAAATAATACAAGAATACTCAAGTTTGATGAAACGTATTGTGAATTTAAACACTCTGGTTTGAATTATACATAAATTCCAAAAATTGGATTTTAATTATACCAAATTCCATAAAATTTGATTCACTCAAGTCAGTTTTTATAACTACAAATTGTTTACCATTCCTGCTGCTGTTTTGTGGATAACATTCTTAGGCAGAAGTGACTAAAAGCAACTTTTATATACAGAGAACCTTTATATGTTTATTAAAAATCTAAATATGAAGATATATTCCAATCTTGCATAAAGTGTTTATGTTGGGCTTTTACATTACCCAATTTAGAACAAAATGTTTTAAGCAATTTAGTGTGCTATGTCATGTTTAATGCTTTCTTGCCTAACCAATTGATCCTACCAGTATGACAAAACTGTTTAAATTTAACTTTAAACAGTTAAATTCACCTATTCTGTATTCAGCTAAGCTTTTAATTACACTAAAGGACTTGTAAATTACATGACTACCTTTATCATTCAGTTATCAAAAAACTAAAAACCTAAAAATGGTTACATAAGCCTGAGTGATAATGGGCTTAAAGAGCCCATGAGGTACATACGAACATTAAACTTGTAGTTTTAATTCTAAAAGACTGGGCCTAAACCTGAAATAGGTATATTCCTAAGAATATCTTTGTAAATTCTGGATATAATTCTTGGTTTGTTTGCTCTAATCAATAACAGGTAATCTATGTTAGCAGAGACCTTGAGGCTTTGCTGAATATTAGGCTCTGTAAAAGAGGTAAGAAATGTGATCAGGCCTTAGATAAATGTTATTATTGGTAGCCAGTATTTTCTCAGACACTGGGCAAATGTAAAGTTTTGGGTAATTTAACACCATTATTTGGTAACAGAATTTAAGAATAATGAAAGGTATATGTTATTTTAGAAATTTCACTGAGCTATAAATCCAATCAGTAAACAAGGGAGTAAAGTATGCATGCATTTTTTCCCAGTATAATCTTAAAATAATTTACTGTGTATGCTTGATGTAAAAGTTTCAAGGAAAAAAAAGTTTGAGGAACACAGCTTGAATTCTGGGTTCAAGTATGTTTCTTTAGAAGATTTAAAATTTGTTGAAGTTCAAGTTTATAGAAGACCTAAAACTAATATAATCCCAATAAAGAATCAACACTGTTTCACATGTTTTATTTTGTTGTACATTCTTCTCAAACCAGGTTCATTTTTCCAGTTTTGTAGAAAAATAGATGTTCCAGCCACCGTTTACTTAACTGTCTAGTCTTTAAGACCAATCAATATGTTCCCTGGAAAGATGAATAAGTCTTATGACTAACTCATTTTTTAAAAATTCTTTAAGACAAAGAAATAACCTTTTTTTTTTTTTTTTTACTCCCAAAGCACAGTTTTTCAACAGCAGCAGCCAACATGGGGTATTTTAGCAGCTTAACTTTACCCCCTAAATAAAGCTTTGTATAAACCAGTGATTTTACTACAAAAAACACTGTCCTTGAAAGAAAGGAGTGGCAGTCAGACATCAATGCAAAACTTGGAATGATTAGGTCATAAACATGGCACTTACAAAAGGTAGCTTATTAGAATATTCCACTTAAGAAGTTACTTTTCTGTCTCTCCTTTCCCCCTCAAAAAAAAAAAAAAATTCTTTTAAAAGTTCCCCTTAAATGTAAGTTTATAAAATTTCAGAAATGCCTTGTACCCAAAACAAGTGCTAAAAAAAAAAAAAAAAAAAAACAAAAACCTGTGCTAACAACTCTTACAATTCAGATATATATTTTTATAATATCTAAGACTGCAAGAGTTCCTATATTCAGTAGCTCTCCGGTTTAAGACGACCTCCATCTCCTTCGCTTACAAAACGCTTTCTGCCCCTGTAATAAAAGAACAAAAATATATGAAAATAGATATAACTTCTGACTAAAAAATCTTGGTATTTTTTGGTTCCATATACTAAGTTTTCAAAGGGTTTTTTGTTTTTAAGAAAAAAATAAAAAGAATGCCTATGATTCCTTTGAAAAAGACTTTCCTTGCTATACATCTTAGCATAAAGCATCAAATCAACAGCGAATCTGAGTTTTTATTTAAATGAAAGCCTAATTGTTGAAGTAAGTTATCCAAAATGAGTCATGTAAAAAAAGTTAATATAAAACTTAAGGCAAACATTTAGAAATTTAATATTTACTTCCACCACATTATTTGAAAGCTAAAATAGTGAGCCAAATAGGAAACACTAACATAACTTAACAATCATGCAAACTGGAGCTATGGAAGCTATCAAAACATCCAAATTTAACAATTTTTTTCCGATTTTTATCAGATTAGAAAATCTATAACTGGAATGTGGAAAAACATAGAATCTAATTCCAGCCTATGCCCTATTTTGGGATTCTTACTATTTCAAATTCAAGAAGCTCTGCTCTATAATGTAACCACACTGGCTACAAGTAGTAGCAATAGCCCAGCTGGAACTGCTGGCTAGTAACCTAAAGCAGTAAGTAGAAATGGAGGCGGGGCAGGATTAGCCCTTATTCTGACCCCAGACCAACATGCACAAGCATGCAAGACCACACCATGTGCACTTCACCTAAATAAGCACAAAGAGGCAAAGGATAAAAGTCAAAGCTAAACTGGTATACACAGGAAGTTTAAGTATTCTCAAACAGTGTTGAGAGCAAAGCCACAAGAGAAATAATTAGGCTTCCCAACAGATGCTAAAAAACTTTTTGAAAGCCAGGGCCAAGGTGCTGACCCCCTTTCCACACTTAGGTCTAGGTGGCAACCAGCTACATCTTCTTGAACATAAAGGCTTCAGACTATGTATTATGAGACCAACATATAGAATGAAGCAGTCTACAGCAAGAAGTCTTGCCAAAGTTGAGTTTTTACAGTTGTACACCACTTGATACATCAATACATAAACGGCACTATCACCAAACTGCAGTCTATGTTTCTAAACATTTGTCATAAAGGCCATAAACTGAATCTTACATCACTTTTTTTCCTTCTCTCTGAATGGCTTCTAAACTTTCTATATATCAAAGGACCCCGTCAGGAATTATTCTTATGAGATATAATTTTCACAATGCACTTCAAATACTCAAAGCTTAGGAATTTTTTTCAGATAGAAAATTACAAAAAATGTATGTAAACTGACCACACAAGAAGTTTAGCTACTACTAAACATTCGTACCCATTACAAGCTTCAATATTAGATTCATTTTAACAACCAACTTAACTCTTTAAAAAGAGTTACATCCTAGTAGCACAAATACAATACCTCCAAAGAACCCCCCACCCATATGCTTTCTAGTAGGATACAATCCAATCAGCCCCATTTCCCCATCGTATGAAGAATCAAGGGAAGCCACACAGTGTAGGAAAGAGACTAGATCTCTGAAGCCAGAAGTCTGGATTCATTCTTGGCCTCTACCATGGACTAGCCAGGTGACCTTAGAAAAGGTACATTATATCCCCATGCGTCTCAACTCCCTCATCTTATTACTGATGATACCTACTCCAAAATCAAACATTTAAAGTACTTATAACAAAGCCTAGTAAACAACCACACCACAAAATTAGTTTCCTTCAAATGAACCAGGACCTCATAAGATAGTCTTGTACAGGTTTACAAGGGGGCAAAACAAGCTTTATGCTTGTTTCTCCATAAACTCAAAATAGTGAGGAGGATGCTATCATTTTTCTGACAGAGCTAGAATGATAGAAAACTATTTTAGCACTTGGCTTTTCCTAACCCCTCAGCCAGTATTTTATATTGAGAAAGTAATATTTAAATAATGTACCTTGAAGGACAAAGATCTCTGAGTTGTTTGGAAATTATTCCAGCCTGAAAACATTCTTCTACAAATCGCTCAAGCACAGAGTATGAATGTGGGACATCCAGATTAATGTCTGGAATTTCATTATAAATTCTCTCATAACCCTAAAACGATGAAATTATATATAGAATTGTTAGCCTATAAAAAGTACATCCCATAAAACAATCCATCACTATGTCATCAATCTATATTTAAGGCCAAATGTTCATACAGTTAAACTGAAGTTAGATTTGAACCTTGTAAAGTACAGAAAGTAGATTTGTTATAGAATGTTTTCTTTAAAACTATTCTTTCTTTTTTTTTTTTT
>NW_003852416.1:10610737-10618344 GCF_000181295.1 Otolemur garnettii
CGGGCTGGGGATTCGAACCCGCCACCTTAGGTGTACGTGGCTGGCGCCTTAGCCGGTTGAGCTATAGGCGCCGAGCCTAAAACTATTCTTTCAAAAGAACTGCCAGGCAGACTTCTATCACACATTAGACAAATTCCTTCTCCATGTTCTTTTCTATATACATTTGCTACTTTTTAAAAAAAATACAGTGCAAACAAAATAAGAACCTCACTAACATTTCAACAATACACACAACTTTAAATAAGTATTTTAAAGTATAATTTGTTAAAGGTTCATGTTTCTCTAAATATAAAGTATTATATATTAGACAACCCTTGAGGGGAATACATAATCACATTTTTAAAAATAGATAAAGCCAGGCATGGTAGCTCACACCTGTAAATCCTAGCACTCTGGGAGGCCAAGGCCTGAGCTGAGGAGTTAAGAGAAATGCTGGAGCAAGAGCCATACCCTACCTCTAAAAATAGCCGGGTGTTGTGGTGGGCGCCTAACAGCCCCAGCTAGTTGGGAGGGTGAGGCAAGAGGATGGCTTGAGCCCAAGAGTTTGAGGTTGCTATAAGCTATGATGCCACAGGCACTCTACTGAGGATGACAAAGTAAAACTGTCTCCCAAAAAATTAACTGATAAAATAAAAATAAACAAAAATAAGTAAAAAAACTCAGTGAAATGTTACTTTCCAAGAAATAGTTATAAGAGGTTCAAACCTCAAACACTACCCATTAAGAAAACAAACAAAAGGGGGCGGTGCCTGTGGCTCAAAAGGGTAGGGCACCAGCCTCATATGCTGGAGGTGGAGGGTTCAAACCCAGCCCAGACCAAAAAAAAGAAAGAAAACAAACAAAACTTATAAGCATAATATTAAACTTAAAGAAAATGTAATTCTTTATTCAATCATGTATTAGCCTAAAAGTTGTACAAAATTACATAATACTTACTCTTTTCATTTGGTCTACAGTAATGGTAGAAGACTTCCAAAGGGATTTTAATAAATCCAAGATCACCTTAAATGTATTTTCTCCAGTTGACTCTAAAACCATTACAATAGCCTAAAAAATTAGATGAATGAATTTTGGGTCATTAATTCATATAAGAAACAGCTCCAAAACTATAACAGATGCCTTTTCCCTAATTTGTAATCATCATATGATTTTATAATCATGAAAATTTAAAAACTACTTTCTGCCTTAATATTTTATAACAAGAAAAAAATGTATGTTATTAAAGCAGTATTAAATCACTGTGGTACAAAAAGGAACACTTAAGTAATTCTCTTTGATATGGCAAGGAAATCTTACTTCATATACAAGCTCATGGTGAAAATGAGGTACTTCCAGTTCCTTAAGGCAATGTTCAGCTTCAGGTATGTCTCCAGACAGTAAATACTCTTTCAACAGCATATCAATCTATTAGATTTAAAAGTTGAGATGTGTTAGAATTCCTACTTTTTAGAAAAAAAACTGTGCTTACCTACAGATTATTTACCCTCATTTCAATATATTAATTACATTATGAAACAACAGATCACAGCTAAGAACACAAAGACCCGACATGTACTATCATAATTTCTTCATAATTAAAAAAGTCCTCAATTTTTAAATGATTCCTAATTATGAAGCAAATACAACTCTTCAGTGTGTCTGAATAATCACTGAAATCCAAGAATAGGGTATAATATCCATGGCCTGGGTTATAACCATAATGCTTTAGAATGCTCCCACTGAAATCAAGGAATCTGAATTTTAAATACCACTAGAGGGCCCTAACAGAAAGTCGCAGTATGAATTTTTAAGGTGGCATAAAATATTGCACTTTTATCAAGATGACTTGAATAGTAAGAACCCTGGAAGCCAAAAAAGTGGGAGATGATAATGGGGCATTATTGAACAGGGCAATACAGTTTCTCTTTTCTCTACAACTAAGGATTTGAAACCCGTTTTCTAAAATGGTCATCAATAATTTAGCTTCCAGTTGAAGCTAAAAAAGGAAAGTCTGTTTAAACTTAAATAATGTCATCTATGGCTCTAGAGAAAAGTTTTTCAGCACAAGAACTTCCCTATATGCCACCTGTTAAAATCACTTTCGCACCTAGATGGCAGCGAGTGCTGGTTAACTGAATACAATAAACCTTTTCAAGTATCTTCTATTTCCCACTGCTACAACATATTTTCATAAAATGTAAAGTAAGATATAATCACAAAATACATCCTGATGAATAATTCCTATTATGCTTCAAGAAAGTAAATATTTAAAGCACAACATTTAATAGTGTTTTTATAATTGCCAATTAATATACAGTCATTTGTCATTTAATGATGAGGATAATTCTGAAAAATGCATTAAATGTTTTCTGTCACATGAATATTGTAGAGTACTTACACAAACCTAGAAGGTACACCCTATTGCATACCTAGGCTCTATGGTATATCCCACCACTCCTAGGCTACAAACCTATACAGCATGTTACTGTACTGAATACTTTAATTAGAACATAATAATATTTATCTGAACACAGAAAAGGTACACTAAAATTATGGTATAAATGACAAAAAAAAAAAGGTATACTTTTATAGCAATCTTAACAATGGATTGAACTTGAAGAACTACAAGTTGCTCTAGGTGAGTCAATGGTAAGTGGTGAGTGAATGTGAAGGCCTAGGACTGTACACTACTACAGACTTTATAAACAATGTACACTTAGGCTACCCTAAACTTATAAGAAAATAAATTATGCTATGATATTACAATAGCTACAATACTAGGTAATACTAGGTAACAGGAATGTTTCAGCTCCATTATAATCTTAAGAGATCACCATGGTTCCATACAGTGCATTATTAATGAAAAATTGTTATGTACCATATGACTGTATTTGTTATTTAAATTCTACTTAGTTTTATAGGCGGTGCCTGTGGCCCAGTGAGTAGGGCACCGGCCCCATATACCAAGGGTGGTGGGTTTGAACCTGGCCCCGGCCAAACTACAACAAAAAACAGCCAGGCATTGTGATGGACGCCTGTAGTCCCCGCTACTCGGGAGGCTGAGGCAAGAGAATCGTCTAAGCCCAAGAGGTGGAGGTTGCTATAAGCTGTGATACCACAGCACTCTACCGAGGGTGACAACATGAGACTTTGACTCAAAAAACAAAAATAAAAAAGGCAGCGCCTGTAGCTCAAAGGAGTAGGGCGCCGGCCCCATATGCCGGAGGTGGCAGGTTCAAACCTAGCCCCCGCCAAAAACTGAAAAAAATAAAATAAAATAAATTTTAAAAAAAATTCTACTTAGTTTTTACATTTGCTATATAACTTTAAAAAATATTTTAAATGCTCCCTATGGATTCCATATATTTCTGAGAATGATAAATTACGAACACACGTATACATTTCTAAGTCTTCTTTGTCTCAACCCTTCCTTCCATTTGGTTATATGGATATCCAAATAATGTCCACCTCAACTTCCTATTGGTAGTTTTACTTCAATTTTTATCTTATCATTATTTTGTTTTTGTTTTTTTTCTGAGACAGAGCCTCAAGCTGTTACCCTGGGTAGAGTGCTGTGGCATCACAACTCACAGCAACCTCCAACTCCTGGGCTTAAGTGATTTTCCTGCTTCCGCCTCCCAAGTAGCTGGGACTACAGGTGCCCACCACAACACCCAGCTACTTTTTGGTTGCAGCCAACATTGCTGTTTGGCAGGCCCGGGCTGGATTCGAACCTGCCAGCTCAGGTGTATGTGGCTGGTGCCTTAGCCACTTGAGCCACAGGCACCGAGCCATCTCATTTGTTTTTTATAAGTGTAAATTCACATACAACAGTTTAGCAGTTTCTCAAAATATTAATTTTGGGGAGTTGCCATCTTGACCATCATATATGTCTTCTGATCCACGCACATGAGATATAACTGTTTAAGTCTTCTTTTTTTTTTTTTTTTTTGAGACCGAGCCTCAAGCTGTCCCCCTGGGTAGAGTGCCATGGCATTACAGCTCACAGCAACCTCCAACTCCTAGGCTCAAGCGAGTCTCCTGTCTCCGCCTCCCAAGTAGCTGAGACCACAGGCACCCGCCACAACGCCCGGCTATTTTTTGGTTGTAGCCGTCATTGTTGTTTGGCGGGTCCAGGCTGGGGATTCGAACCCGCCACCATAGGTGTACGTGGCTGGCGCCTTAGCCAGTTGAGCTATAGGCGCCGAGCCTTAAGTCTTCTTTAATTTCTTTCAACAATGCTTTGCAGTTTTCAGTGTATCAGACTTATTTGATTTATTCCTAGGTATTTTATCTTTGATGCTATTTGTAAACTGCAATTAATTTCAGTTCAGCTCATTCACTACTACCATATAGATACAGAATTGCATTTCTATATTGATCTTATATCCTGCAACCTTGCTGAACTCATTTATTTAGTTAATAGTTTGTTTGAGGTTTGAGGGGGTTATTTGGTGGATCATTCAGATTTTCCACATAGAGATCATGTCATCTGTGAATCGAACTAATATTACCTCTTCCTTCCTCTCCAATCTGGATGCCTGTTATTTCTTATCCTTGCCTACATGTCCTGGTATTTGAACTATTTTTATACCTTAATTCTTCTAATAATTCTTTAATTAAAAAAAAAAGATATGCAGGTCATTACAAAAGTTTTCCAATACACAAAAATAAAAATGTAAAATTCACACAAATGGAAACAAATGAAGTCCTCCCAAAAACCCTGCCAAGCTGAGCAAGTTCGAACTTGCATGGGTGAATCAGAAAGGATGCAATCAATTGTGTTTCTTGGAAGTGATATAATAGACCATAACAGTCTATCTCAGAACCTTCAGAGTTACCTATGTATTGCAACATGACATTGAAAACACCAACTTACGTATTTTAACATTAATATATGTATATGAAAGCAAAAACAGCCAAGGCTCAAAGTTTATTTCGAGCTCCTTAACACTTAAACTAGATAATACACTGACATATATCATTAAAAGACTTACTAAAAATAAAATTATAGTCACATGAAAAGATTATAATCAAAAATGTGAAGCACATTAACTATAAATCTTCTAATTACATGTCTTTTCTTCAAGATTGGCAAATAAGGAGATTAAATACATTTTTTGTTTCTTGCTATGGAAAAGCATATTATAGCCAGAAAAAAAATCCACAGGGAATAATCTAACAATTGTTTTCTTTTAAAGCATGTATACAGCTAGTGGACTTCCTCACTAAAATGTACCACTCTGATCTGCTCTGCTCTCAAAATCATAACTTATGATCTGAGACTATTTCAAATTGCTCACATAATAACAGATATTATTGTAATAAATAAAATTACAAAGTGGGGGGAAAAAATCTCATTTCTACAGAATTTAAAAATTTTAAATACTAATATAAGAGAAAGATTTCAGACATTCCTTTGAAGTTCATACCTAACCTTCCTATATAATTACTCACAAAAATTCTTTTAACTTAACACAATCTTGTTAATATTAAAAATTTAATAACAATCCAATATAGTCATCATATAATTTATAATAAAAGGGTATACAGCCAAATATAAAAGGATTATTCAATTTTCCATTTGTAGTTACAAGACCAAACTTAATCTTGTCCAAAAAAATACCAGCTAGTAGACACAAATCACAAATTAAGTTAAAAACAGTACCCAATCATTACCTCTTTAACAAGGTGATTCACAGGTTGCTGCCCACCTCCAGAGCCCCATACACTATCTTTACGCTTTCCACCTTTAGACATACTCAGGAGCACGGTAGCTTTATCCAGAGCAGCTCTACAAAAAAGGAAAAAATTCAATTTTAGTATCTGAACATGTCTGAAGTTTATCCAATTATGGCTAAAGCTGACAAAATTCCATATGCATTAAAATCTTTCATATAAACATAAAAGCAATATAAACTTCAAAACTCAAAAAATTCTTCTTCAAAATAAAAAGTTGAGAACAGAATAAAGTTGATTTTCATGTTAATAGTCTCATGGCTCTCTCCCTTCCATTTCTCCTTCAGGAAAATTAAAATATATTAAAAAATAACTGATACACAATGAGAAAGAACATGCATGTCACGTACAATGTTTACCTATATCCATGACTTTTTACCCAGGGAAACTTTCCCACTGTGACCTCAAGTAGCCCTGGAAAATCAAGTTAATATCTATACCTAAGAAAACCTAACACATGGCTATGTCTAAGTCTAAATCTCTAGGAAATTAAGAAAAATCACACAGCACAACTCCAAAATATTACCTATAGCTTACACTTAATTATACCAAAGAACAAGAGTAAAAAAGATGTATTCCAAAATATTTCTACAGTAGAAAAGTACAATATAAAATTGTAAATCAAGATACTCTGTTAATCTTGTCTATCTCAGAAGACTCTTAAATAAACGCAGAATGTTAGAACCTGAAGGGAACTTAAAGAACATAACGCAACACTTTCATTTTATAAAAGCATTTGATACCCAAACAAGAATGGCTTGACTCATGAAGGCAATTAATTTCAGGTTAGCTAAAACTCAGAATTTTGGGGTTGTAGTACTATCCTGTTATATCATGCCAACAACCTCTCCGTTCTGTTTTAACTGTGGAGAATACAAACAAGTCACAGATGCCCACAATGTCTGATTAATGTAAGTGTCATTTCAATAGCCTCTTGTAGAAATTCACCCACTATGAAATTCTAAGTAGGAAAATTAATTTACTTACCTAGCCTGTACACAATCTACAGTTCCCTTGTAACTATCGATATAGGTATTACATAAAATTCCATCTCCAACAGCTCTAGCAATAAACTGGCCCACCAACTGTAGTAAGAAAAAAAGAGACCTATATAAAAAAATCTAAAACTTTTTATAGGACATAATTTTATTTATTTATTTATTTATATTTTTTGGAGACAGAGTCTCACTATGTCACCCTGGGTAGAGTGCCGTGGTGTCAGAGCTCACAGCAACCTCAAACTCTCAGGCTTAAGCGATTCTCTTGCCTCAGCCTCCCAAGTAGCTGTGACTACAGGCACCCACCACAACCCGGCTATTTTCTTGTTACAGTTGTCATTGTTGTTTTAGTTGGCCCAGGGCAGACTTGAACCTGCCAGTCTCAGTGCATGTGGCTGGCATCATAACCACTGAGCTGTGGGCGCCAAGCCAGGACCTAATTTTTAAATATATAAATGGTGAAGACTGGTTAAAATACACAGTACTACCTATAAATATTGGAATATCCAAAAAACACCAATTAGTAACTGTTATGTCGAACATCACTTTCATCTCTTTACCTTCAAGTTAAGTGCCACATCTGTTTTGCTCACTACTGAATCCCTAACACTTTGCACACTGCGTAATTCAGAGTACATAATCAAAAGTATTTGTTAAATGAGTATCTTAAGGTCGGTTGAAGCCTCTTTTCTAAAAAGACAATGGACTAGGTTTTCTCAAAAAACTGTTGTCCACACAAAGACAGTTAAATCAATTTGTCTTATGGAGAAAAAACATGTAAAAATACTTATATGAAAGTTATGTTTATAGTATTCTAACAAAAATTGGAAACAACTTTAGTGTATAAGAATAAAGGTCTGGGCTCGGCGCCTATAGCTCAACCGGCTAAGG
>NW_003852416.1:10618611-10624685 GCF_000181295.1 Otolemur garnettii
AAGATGATACACTTTATGGCCATAGGAAAAGATATTAACGTTAATAAATAGCAATAAGTTCATGTTTTCAAAGCTACACAGGGAAAGTCTTATTTATGACTTTTTATAATAAACTTTAATCAAACAAATTCCATCAATTATAACATTTTTTAAAATCCTAGCTAACAAAACAGCTTAACTACATATAATAGAAAATATATATATGCCTTTCTGCCATGTAAGGACACACAGAAAGCACTGTCCAGGAGCATCAAGCCCTCACCAGACATCAAATCTGCTGGCACCTTGATCTTGGACTTCTCAGCGTCCAAAACTGTGAGCAAGAAATTTCTGTTGTCTGTAAGTCACCACTTATGGTATTTTGTTATAATAGCCTAAACCAACTATTCATCTTATGCTCTTTGTTTTCTTTGTGTTCAGTAACATGGCTGTAAACCACTGAATGTCTTTTCATCAGACCTAACAATTTAGTCTTGGTAATTAAGAGTCAGGCCCATATCACATTACTGTACAAGATTATCACTGGAGCTTTTCCCAGGACAAGCACCATAAATGTGCATATACAACATAAAGTAGATCATAAAGTTGTGGAAAAACCTGGGGCCCCTGGCTCTAAAAATTGAAATTGATAAAGGCAGCTTAAGACTCTAAACAAAATCCCAATCGTAATTTACAGTTTACACAGTGTTTAGACCAAGACCTGTCAGAACCTTTAAAGTCGTAACGTCATCAACTTCCAAAAAAAAAAAAAAAGGAATAAGAAGAAAATACATATGGTAAAAAAAAGACCTAAAACCTATACAGAGCATATAGTATAAAACTAAATTTATAGTATGATAAAGCTTGCATTTAAAAAAAAAGAAAAAAAGCTAACTGAAAAAATACACAAAAATGTTAGACTCCTATTTTTGCAGGGGGAGGGAATGGGGACCATTTCCCTTTCACCTACAAATATTTTCTAGAAACAGGTATTATTTCTACAGTTAGTAGTGTCTAGGGGGGAATGTGGGGATGGAGGGGTGAGTGAACAAAACGACAATTCATACATACCTGTGGTGCTCTAGGAGTATCCAATGCCAATTCAGGTAGATCTTTCAACAATTTATCAAATGATTTTTCCACATCATTTGTGCTCATTACTGTCCCACAAAGGTCAGAAAGAAGCTTAGATGTCATTTCTCTATGACTTGCCTTCCCCTCCAATGCTAAGGACACTGCCAACACTGGTACTCCACTTTTCATTTCACCAAGATTTAAATCTCTCAGCATTTCCTATTCAAAAATAATAATAATTTTTAAAATTTTAAAAAGTATGTGACTACCTAGAGTTTGATAAAATTTTGTTTTTGCAAAATCAAGCTTTTATCTATACCTATCTTTACCTCTCCCTCTCTGGAAATAAGAATAGATGTAGTCTTATTTTGAGAGATAGGACAAATCAACTTTTCATGCATTTACATTAGATATTGATCCACTCTGTCGAGCTTTTTTAACTGCCTGAACATAACTATACTCAAGAATGTGAATTACATTCAAAATACAGCCATACATCCCTTAACGATACAGATAGTCTAAGAAACTTGTTATTTAGACATTTTCATCATTCTGCAAATACCACAGTGTACTTATACAAACCTTGATGGTACAGCCTCCTGCACAACTAGGCCATACAGTATATCCTATTGTTCCTAGGCTACAAACCTGTACAGCATATTACCATACTAAATACTATAAGCAACTGCAACACAAAGTTAAGTATCTGTGTACCTAAATAATATCTAAACATAGAAAAAGTATAGTAAAAATATAGTATTATCATTCCATGGGACCACAGTGGTACATGTGGTCAAAATTCTTGACCAAGACATCATTATATAGCTCAATTCTGTAGTCCATTAAGCTACATAATATCAGCTAGGCATGTGGCACAGGCAGGGTGGTGGTGGGGGGGGTCATGCCTGTAATTCTAGCACTCTGGGAGGCTAAGGTGGTAGGATCACTTGGGCTCAGAAGACCAGCTTGAACAAAGAGCAAGACTCTGTCTCTACTAAAAGTAAAAAACTTAGGGCGGTGCCTGTGGCTCAGTGGGTAGGGCACCAGCCCCACATACTGAGGATTATGAGTTCAAATCCAGCCCAGGCTGAACTGCAACAAAAAATAGCCAGGCATTGTGGCAGGGGCCTATAGTCCCAGCTACTCGGGAGGCTGAGGCAAGAAAATTGCCCATGCCCAGGAGTTGGAGGTTGCTATGAGCTGTGTGATGCCATGACATTCTACCAAGGGCAATAGAGTGAGACTCTGTCTCTACCAAAAAAAAAAAAAAAAAAAAAAAAATTAGCTGGGCATTGTGCCAGATGCCTATATCCTAGCTACTCAGGACCCTGAAGAAAGAGAAACACTTAAACCCAGGAGTTTGAGGTTGCTGTGAGCTAGGCTGATGCCATAGCACTCTAGCCTGTAGCAACAAAGTGCAACTCTGCCTCAAAAAAAAAGGCTACATAGTATTATTAATCCAGAGTTAGTAAAAAGCTAACTAACTCTGCCTTACTATCAGAAATATTGTTCTGTGAGCATTTGTAGAGAAATTTATTTTACATGTTCTTTACATAAGCTGCTTTACTCTACTTTTATTCAAAGCTTTCTCTTAAAACAAAAATTCACTTTATACTTTTATATGAAGTTTATGATAGGACCTCAAATCACTGTTTTTAAATGGAATTATTCATTTTAAATGCTAGGGTTAAAATTTCCTATTAAAAATATAATAGCAGCAGCTAATATTAACCAGTTATAAAGTATCAGGCATAACATAACAGCCACTTTATATACATCATTTAATACTCAAAATAACCCTCTGAGTATTAATTATCATACTTATCATGCCCAAAGCACAGAAAAATTAAGTAATGGCTGAGGGCATAAAGCTGCTGTGGCCAAGCTGAATGTGGAGTACAGGCAATCTGACCCTGCGGTCTATAAACTGTAACAGAGACTCTAATCAGGGCTCCTCAAACTTTTTAAACAGGGGGCCAGTTCACTGTCCCTCAGACTGTTGGAGGGCTGGACTGCGAGCCTGGGATGAGTCGGCTGCTAAGCAGGACAGGCAGCAGCAGCAAAAACATAGGAGGGCCAGATAAATGTCCTAGGTGGGTCGCATGTGGCCCGCAGGCCATAGTTTGAGGATGCCTGCTTTAAATCATGGTATACTGCTAAGAGAGTGACACAACTATTTTCACAGCCCCCTAACTTGTGTCCTGGTTAGTAGCCTCTTTCAACTCCATTTCATCTTCCTTAACCACACTTTAACTCGCTGCCTTCAGACATGGGATACCCCCTTCCCGAAAAACCTTCTTCAGTTACTTTAACAGCCAAACTCCTTCAGATGGTTCCAAATCACCTCTATTATTGTCCTCAATTTTACACTTCCTTTAACACTCCACTCATAGCACTACTTACTTAGTTAATAGACAATACACAGTTGGTCCTATGGCAAGCAGATACCCAGATTTCAACAGTCTCTACCATTACATAACAATGTCTCACATAGTTTAATAATCTGTTTACATTTCATTCCCTTCACTTGACTAACCATCAAAAGGGCAAGAATCATCTATCACAAATTCCTCTACGTGGTATGCACTGTACAAATATTTGTTTTATATTCAATTCTTAAAAATCTAAAAGTAAACTTCATAGTATTGGACAAATAAATCAAGACCATCCATTTTGAATTTTAAGAGTTATAACTGTATTACTTTAACTCAGTAATCAAAACTAGACCAGTAATAATACTTCACAATTCCACATTTACTTTATGAACAATTTATAACACAGTCAATATTAATATACAAATTTGCTTCAAAACCACTTAAATTTATTCTTAGTTTCTGTATATGTTTCTTTTTTAAATTTCTGTATCAGTGGTTTTTTTAATTAAGAAAAATTTTCTTAATCCTAAACATCAAAATGACTATCAAATCATGAAATTAAGTCAATTATTCTTTTTTTTTTTTGAGACAGAGCCTCAAAGCTATTCGCCCTGGGTAGAGTGCCATGGCATCACAGCTCACAGCAACCTCTAACTCCTGGGCTCAAACCAGTCTCCTGCCTCTACCTCCCAAGTAGCTGGGACCACAGGCACCCACCACAACACCTAGCTATTTTTTTTGGTTGCAGCCGTCATTATTGTTTGGTGGGCCTGGGCTGGATTGGAACCCACCAGCTCAGGTGTACGTGGCTGGCGCCTTAGCAGCTTGAGACACAGGCACCAAGCCAAGTCAGTTATTCTTAACCAAAGTCTCTGACGAGTTTTCAGAAGGCCCACAAATACCGTGAAATTGCCAAAATATTTTATTCATTATAAAAGCAGACATTATAAATTCTTTTAATTATAAAAATTGATTTATAAAAATATTATTTTGTGCCATTTTTTCATGGAAGGAAATAACACAGTTTTCATCAGATCCCAAACATTAAATATTAGAACTGGTTAATATAATGAGACTTTATCCCATCTCTTACTTTTAAATTTACTTAAGCAAAAGAAAATGTGCAAGATCACTCTAGATATGTTTTGCTTAAACAGTGTTTTCTCTCCTGTATTAAGTAAATTATACTTCAACTTTTTTCTTTTTGAGATAGTCTCATTCTGTTGCCCCAGGCTAGAGTGCTGTGGCATCAGTTTAGCTCACAACAACCTCAAACTTTAGGGCTCAAGTAATTCTCTTTACCTTAGCCTTCCAAGTAGCTGGGACCACAGGCACCCACGACAATACCCAGCTAATTTTTCTACTTTTAATAAAAGAAAAATGCTCAGGCTGGTCTCAAACTCTTGAGCTCAATGGATCCTCCCAGAGTGCTAGAGTTACAGACATGAGCCACTGCACCTGGCTTATACTTGTAACTTTAAACCTACCGCAACTTCATTAGTATCTCCATGCTCAAAATATTCCTGTATGATTGGTGTTAAAGTCTTCTCAAATGCTCTTTCATCCAAAGGCAAAACTACAGTTTCATAAACACAGTTTTCCTGTGAGGGGAAGGAAAGAGTTTCAAAGAACAAAATTCAGTTAAACTGAAATTGTTGTACAGTTTTATATTCAACCAGTTAATAATCTTAATAGAGTAAGATAAAGATATGCCACACGTTTTAATCATACATAAAAACAGAATAAAGGGTGGTGCCTGTGGCTCAAAGGAGTAGGGCACTGGTCTCATTTGCCAGAAGTGGCAGGTTCAAACCCAGCCCTGCCAAAAATGGAAAAAAAAAAAAGAATACATGTCATTGCTCTTTTACAAAATCTGAATAAGCCAAAATACGGACTAGAACCACTAACTGCAGCAAAACATGACTTGCTCCTATATCCCTTTTATATTCTGTTACTTTTTTATCTCTCTCTCAGAACCAATCTTCAGTGACCAAAAAGCTTTATGATAGTTTCCAATCATACACAGTTATCTTCATTAAAATGTAATTAAAAATAAAAACACAGGAAACAAAGACTTCATGATTATCATAATAAACATATAATAAAGATCAATTTTTTTTTTTGAGATAGCCCCACTCTGTTGCCCAGGCTAGACTGCCATGGCATCACCCTAGCTCACAACAACCCGAAACTTCTGGGTTCAAGCAACTGTCCTGCCTCAGCCTCCCAAGTAGCTGGGACTATAGGTGCCCATCACAACAATGGGTAATTTTTGTATTTTTTTAGTAGAGATGAGGTCTGGGTCTTGCTCTTGCTCAGGTTGGTCTCAAACTCCTAAAACTCAAGGGGATCCTCTTGCCTCAGCCTCCTAGAATGCTAAGATTATAGGCATGAGCCACTGTGCCCAGCCAGATCAATGTTGTAGCGAGTGAAAAATCTCTAAGGAAAAGCACTCCTCAACTAAAATCTCAAAAAATAAAATTAATGTCCATCACCAAACCATCTCTTTCTCCCCTGCAGAAAAGCTCTGCAATGTAGAACCCTCTTATCCATAGGGGATATGTTCAGGACTCCCAGCAGATACCTGAAAACTACAGGTAGTTACGGAAGCCTGTAAGTAACATTTTTCTTTTTTTTTTTTTTTTT
>NW_003852416.1:10624804-10654673 GCF_000181295.1 Otolemur garnettii
GCCACAACGCCCGGCTATTTTTTGGTTGCAGCCGTCATTGTTGTTTGGCGGGTCCGGGCTGGGGATTCGAACCTGCCGCCTTAGGTGTACGTGGCTGGCGCCTTAGCCGGTTGAGCTATAGGCGCCGAGCCAGTAACATTTTTCAATCTGAAGATGGTTACTAAGTGACTCTTGGGTAAGTAGCATATATAGTGTGGATATGCTAGACAAAGGATGGACAGGATGGGGTGGTACGGAGCTAGATATTGGGAGATTTTATCACATTACTCAAAAGACACACAATTTAAAATTTATGAATTATTTCTAGAATTATCCATTTGATATTTTCAAACCACAGTTGACTATGCATCACTGAGAAACCCTAAAAAGTGAAACCATGGCGAAGGGGTTCTACAGTACTTGCAGTTCGTGACTGGCTTCAACATACATCTGAAAGATCAATAAATGTTTAGCAGAGGGCTGGGTGCAGTGGCTCACTCCTGTAATCCTAGCACTCTATGAGGCTGAGAGAGGTGAACTGCCTGAGCTCCCAGATTTGAGACCAGCCTGAACAAGAGCAAGATCCCCGTCTCTACTAAAAATAGAAAAATTGAGGCCAGAAGATAGCTGGAGCCCAAGAGTTGGAGGTTGCTGTGAGCTATGACACCATGGCACTCTATCCAAGGCAACAGCTTAAGATTCTGTCTCAAAAAATAAACAAATAAAAAATGTTTAGCAGAGATTCTATGGTATTAAATGTATAATTATAATTATATATTTTTAATGTATAAATGTATTTTTAATTTTGGAAATTAAATAATTTTATATAATTTTAATATATTAAATATGTATTTTTCAAATTCTTTTAAATATCTTAAATATACAATTTTTCATATTCTCTTAGAAATATTTCCATGTCCAACTATTAGTTAAAATAGGTAAATACATATTTACAAACAATGTACATTAGAACAACCTAGCATATACCCTGATATTCTGTCTAAAATTCTCATCATCGTATCTTACCTTATGCAAAGACATTATTTTTTTAAACGTCATAATATCAGAATTTGCTTCGAAATAATCTAAAACATGGTGGGGGTGAGGAGGAGGGCAATTGAAGAGAGAGAGTAAATGCATGTATAGAATGAAACAAAACTGTATGAGTTAATAATTATTGAAGTGGGTAAAGCTGGGAAATAAATACAAGCAGGTTAATTATACTGTTCTAGCAACTTTTTTTTTTTTCTGAGACAGAGCCTTAAGCTGTCGCCCTGGGTAGAGTGCCATGGCATTACAGCTCACAGCAACCTCCAACTCCTGGGCTCAAGCGAGTCTCCTGCCTCAGCCTCCCAAGTAGCTGGGACCACAGACGCCTGCCACAACGCCGAGCTATTTTTTGGTTGCAGCCATCATTGTTGTTTTTGGCGGGCCCAGGCTGGATTCGAACCTGCCACCTTAGGTGTCTGTGGCTGGCACCTTAGCCACTGTTCTATCAACTTTTAAAATTTATATTAAAAAACATTAAAAATTCACTGCAAAATGTATTAGAAGTTTAATTATTCTGAGAAAAAAGATGCCAAATGTCCCCAAAACAAAACTTAACATATATCATATTTCACTTTCTGAGGTTTCTCAGTGATGCACAGTCAATATATCTAATAATTATCTATTAACTCTTCAGGTATTAAGAAGAAGATATACTTTTTCTCAACTATCATTACTATAAAAAGAAACTATATTAACTCAATTCATGGAAAAAAATAATCAACTTAATACTAAGTGAATTTGTATAAGACCTACATTTTGGATTTTGGGGTGCTTTTTTTTTTTAATTAATTATTTTTTTAAGACAGGGTCTCACTTTGTTACCCCTGTTAGAGTGTAGTGGCATCACCTTAGCTCACTGCAACCTCAAACTCCAGGCTCAAGGGAACCTCCTGCCTTAGCTTCCTCAGTAGCTAGAACTACAGGTGCACACCACCATACCTGGCTAAGAGATCTGCTTTTGACTCACTTCAGCAACCAATGCGTGAAATTATGCACACATTATTATCTGTTAACTTTGTTTCCTAACCCAAAATTAACTTTACAATCTGAAAGTAATGAACATACATGAATTAGATATTTACTATGTGTGTGTGTTTATATAAATTAGTAAATTGGTAACCAAAGAGCATAAATACACTACACACATACAATTTGACAAATGTATGAATAAATTTTAAACATGAAGTCAAAAAAGTTTGTAAACATTTTAAATATATAAAAAAAAGTAAAATATTGATACCTGGTCATCATCATAGTTAGGATCTTTCACATCTACTTCCTCCACATCATACACCTGCCCAGGTGTACCCCAAACACCTTTACCTCCTGCACCACCTGAAAAAGTTTAGAATTGAGAAAGGAAAGAGCATAAAGTTCATAAATTTTCATTGAAATATGAAATAGATTAAGTATTCAGATGCTAAATAACAGCTTAGAAAGAAGTAATTTCTCTGCTAGTTTTTTTTCCATTTTTCCCCCACTAGTCTTTTTATTCAGACTATTCTTTTTCAATAAGACTGTGTATAGTTTATAATCCATTTCCAAAATATCAAATTCAAATAGCTTATAAAATTAAAAACCAAAAAGGTGGATGTTTTAGAATAAAAGTAAAACTGAATAAAAAAGCCAAAAAAGTGGCTATACTAAGGACCTCAAGGGAGATAATATTGCAGCTGAGTTCTAAATTTTACTTGACATTTCTTGGGACCAAAACAAAAAGAAACATGGTGAACCAGTAAAATGTGGCACAGAAAACTGAACAAGGGGGCTGGATGTGGTGTCTAACACCTATAATCCTACTGTCTCAGCAGGCTGAGGCAAGAGGATCACTAGACAAGAGTTCTAGACAAGCCAAGGGAACACGGCAAGACCAAGTCTCTAAAAAAAATTTTAAAAATTAGCTAGGCATGGTGGCATATGACTGTAGTCCTAGCTACTACAGAGGCTAAGACGGGAGGATCCCAGGAGATTAAGATTACGATGAGCTAAGATTGAGCCACTGCACTCCAGCCCAGGCAACACAGCAAGACCTTGTCTTTAAAAAAAAAAAAAAAAGAAAAAAAGTCAACAAGAGAAAAATTATTTAACAGAGAAACATAGTGACCATCAGTAAGTGTTTTAAGGTCAAATACAGTAAAAGTACACATTAAACTGTACAACCATAATATGTTACAATTAACTAAATGCTTTTTAAGCATTAACTGCACTGAAAATTATTCCTACTACTACATACAAACCAACCAACAGAAGTTTAACAATTCCAACTTACTAAGTTGATTTTTTACATGAATTTAATGAAATGTTTTTAAAAGACATTATATTATATTATTTTTCAAGAACTCTTACCATGTTACTAACATTTCTTTTTTTGGAAGTTCTTATTTTGAACCTAAAAGTATAATCCTTACCATCAAACCAACACAAAACCTGATAACTAAGTTCCATTTTGATACAAAAAATGACTGTAGAGCTATTCAACAAAAATAATTTCTCACAGATCACAAAAACATTTTATAAGAAACCTAGGCAAGTTCCCACCATTCAAGAGCCGGTAAAATCTCCAAATCGTATCAAAATCCTACTACACAGAGAAGCTTACAGACCCCTTATCATTCAAGAAATATTTAAGTGTCTACCATGTGCTAGTAAGTACTTTACCTGCTAGGGATGAAGCAATGAATAGATCAAACCCTTCTGAAACCCAAAATAAATAAAGCTGAAGAGAACTCAGGATCAAGCCCATGAAAAAATTAAAATTCTGATCCAAACATTACCAATCAAATTTATATTTATTATTCTTAACAATGAACATAATTATATTCATTAGATAAAAGGTATGATGAATTTCTGACTCCTTTCAAAGGTAGTAAAGAATACATGCACAATTCATAACTGTGAAAAGCATTAGTGTTTATTTTGCTGGAGGCAAAAGATAAAGTTCTGTTCAAGAAAACTAAATCTGCTCAAAGAAAAGGATAAACCTAAAAAAAGTGGATGGTCCTCAAGTTATTACTAAATAAAAACATATACAAACCATAAAACCAATAGAAGGTTTAAATTTCTCTCATTCCTAGAACAAGGAAATCACAGTATAGAAACCAAGTATTTTCCCCATTTGTTTCCACTTGTTTTTTCCTTATTTTTTGGACATGGTAAATACTAACCTTTCTTTGGTAGTCCCCTTCCTTTCCCAGATCTGGATCGCCTATCTAGCAACCTTCCCTTTGGGCTGGTTGGCACAGTTACTCCACTTCTAAGGGCTTCACTTCCATTATCACTAACTGAATCTCCTCTGCCACTGTCTCGGGATGAGTTTTTCCGTAGTCGCCTTTTTGCCTTGGCATTAATTCTAGCTTCATTAATGGAGGATGCTGAAATCCAATTTCCATTTATTTCATTCTTTATTTCCTCAGTCCCAGTATTTTCTTCATCACCAGAAAAAAGAGAGTCACTCAAATTATCAGGATCTTAAAAAGAAAATAAAATTCTAAGTTAAGTATCTTCTGTGTATGACTATACAATAGATACAGATATAATCATAAGTTGGATTAAGTTGAATTACGAATGAATTTACCATTTTTGTAGGTTAATTAGCAGTCACACATTTGCAATTTCATAAAGGCCAATCTAATAAATAACTAAATAGGATTACTTTCTACATTATCAAGGCAAGTAAACTAAGGAGATATTACTAAACAAAGTTTAGTGAAAGAAGCATGTTATTTCATGGGTTTAGATCATAAAATCTATGTTACTATCAAGACCAAATAGAAAACCTTTACACTTTTGTGAGCTAAGAGAGTTAAGCAATTAAAGATACTAAGAAAAGAGAAAGGATGTTGAGAAGGAGATAAACTAATATTTTTAGAATACCTACTATGATTTATCAAGTGCTGTGCTGAACACGTTATCATTTACCTATACTAAGGCAGTTAAATATTATAACATGTATATAAACAAGGAAACTAAGGCTAAGAGTGTTTAAATGACTTGCCAAACACCCCAAGGATCAATTATACTCAGGAAAAATTATTAATCCAGAAAAGCCTGAAAGCCATTTGGTAAACAGGTGATCTCACATATATTTGTTGAGCTCAATGCTAATGCTTCACTGCCTTCAAAATAAAGCTTGCTTTCCAGAAAAGCTATCATCTCAAAGTCCTAATTAATCTCCCCAAACTTGACTCACAAACTTAAGCCCTCTGAAAGTCTTCCAACCTGTGTAATATTTGGTACACTATCCCCTAAAATAGATCAACATACCTACAGTTCCCAATAATCTCCCTGCTTAAAATGTCATCCTTGCTGCTCTTTTTGGTTATCAAAAACATTGGATGTAGCTCAAGTCTTATGAAAACTTCTCTAACAACTCTAACAACAGTAATACTCACATACTGTTCATGTAACTCATCACAGAAATACCTTTTGTTTCTTTCTATATAGCACTCTTTCTCTTCCAAGTGAGTCATAAGCCTCAAAGGAGAAACTACTATATTTCTTTGTATTCCCAGTATCCTTCATACTATCAATTTAGATGTCCATGGAGATCATGTGGAGACACCTGACTTTGTTCTGATAACTTTTTAAGTCAGAAAGGCTACCAAATTAGTTACCTCTGGGCCAGAGTTTTGTTCATTAACTAAAGTCAGAGATGAATCGAATCACTCAAATGGCTTTAAATATACTAAATAGGCCAGGTACAGTGGCTTACATCTGTAATCCTACCACTCTGGGAGGGCAAGGAGGGAAGATCACTTGAGCTCAGGAGTTTAAGACTAGCCAAAGCAAAGCAATACCCCATCTCTATTAAAAACAGAAAAATTAGCTGGGTGTGGTAGCACACCTGTAGTCCCAGCGACTCTGGAGGCTGAGGCAGGAGGACTGCTTGAGCCCAGGAGTTTGAGGTTGCTGTGAGCTAGGCTGATGCCATGGCACTCTAGCTTGGGAGACAGAGCAAGACACTGCCTCAAAAAAAAAAAAAAAAGCCTAAAATATAATTATGACATGTCAGGTATGTGTGCATGAGCTTTAACATGTTTCAAGACATACTAAAACCAAAAATTTTAATCAACCTAAGAAAAAGCATAGATGTGTTAAAATCTTTACAATTCTGACAAAAAGGATGAAAAGTTAAGAAATTTTATACTTAAGAATGTTTACTTAGGAAGTTAGGAATGTTTTGTTTTAAACAAACAAAAACATTAAGTACAGCCAAATTATCTCAGTCTCCTAAGTAGTTTCCCGTGTCTTCAGTCTTCAAATTATTCTCCAAACTGAATGGAGACTGATTTTTTAAAACATGTCCTCATTTCATAAAGATATTCCCATTATGCCAGAATAAAGTATAAACTCTTTACTTTGTAACCTAGGTTCTTTTTTGATCTTGTGCCTACCTAACCTCACTAGAATGGCTGCTGATCACCCCCACACTCAAACAGTCAGAACTCAGATTTAGAATCATAGGTAGGAGATGGGGAATTATTTTAGCAAAAGAATACAGAGTATATTACACAAAAGAGAAAATTAAAGTGGGAGGCCAACTAAAAAGTGCTACAGTAATTCAGTCACAAGCTAATTGGAAAAGGGCAAGGATAACAACCATGGAATAAATAATATTGACAATTTTAAAGAAAAAGATAAATTTTCAAACAAAATAGATTATGGATTAAAGAAGAGTGAAAAAGGTACCAAGTTTCTGGACTGATGAGAAGCCAGTGTTAGGAGGGTAACTTTGGGACATCATAATAACTAGTAGTAGTAACAAACTGTAGTCTAGCAGTAGTGGCACTACCACTGCTTCTTTTATCATTACCAGTCGTATTTCTGTTACCTATTAGATCAACTAGGTTCTATGCTACCATACTAGGTTCTATACCAGGCACTTTACA
Organism: Otolemur garnettii; assembly: GCF_000181295.1. NCBI lineage: Eukaryota > Metazoa > Chordata > Mammalia > Primates > Galagidae > Otolemur > Otolemur garnettii. The sequence continues at coordinate 10,631,722 of NW_003852416.1, forward strand.
TACATAGCCTCTAAGCTGCACAAAGCTCTATAAAGAAATTGTTTATCTACATTTTACTGAAGAAAGGCGTTTAAAAGAGAAGTTACATACTTAGAAATGATTATGGCTAGGATTCAAATCCACATTTTGAATTTCAAATGATTGTAATTATAGAAAACATAAAGCTAGAATACAACAGTGTTGAGTTGACAGCTAAAGAGGCAGAGAAGATGAACAAGGGAATGAACATAAAGAGAAATAAATAAAAGTATAAGGGGAAGGAGATAAGACCAGAGATCAGGCAAATTATATATCGTTTTCATGTAAGACTAGGAAGTTGAGAAAATATAATTAACACCTGCCTATAATATAGTGCTTTCATTATTTTACCCTATTGTGAACCACAAAACTGATCCAGAAGATAAAGGAATTAAAAGTGTAATAAATGTTTCAAACTATCCTTTAACTCAAACATAAATGAGTTTTTCAACTATTTTAACATCTCTCAAATGTTTGTGTCTGCAGCAAGCATTCATTCTCTCACTGTGTAATTTATATATCTGACCTTATCATTTTTAACCTATGTTTTCATCAATTGTCTTTTAATATTTTGCTATTCATACTCACTTCCCTAAATTTTGGAATCCCATAACCACTACTGACCTAACTTTACAAAAACCAAAATGAAAAGCATAAAAAATCATGAGTACAGAATGTAGTGAATTCAAAATTTTCTGTGCATTAAATTCCCTCTCTCTGAATTCTCTAACATCTCAATAGTATCCACTCTAAATTATATGACTACAGCACCAAACAATCACATTTCAATTACTGGTGTCTAGTAAGTAGTAATTAGAATAACATATTTAGCATATTTTCATATATTTTAGATCTATGCTTCATAGGTTTGACATATATATAATAATACAAAAAATCTATACAGAAGGTATTTATACCCAAATTTTACTCATGAGGAAATTGAAGATAAAAGTAACCAACATGCTCAAAGTAGCAAAGCTGGTAAAGGAAGAAGCTAGAATTAGTATACTAGTCTCCCTGACTTGACCTATTTGCTGTAAGAAGAATTCGTTGCAAAGAAGGTCTTACTTTAGGCCTAGCCAAATATCAAAGAACAATCTTTTATTTTAAGTAATACTATGCATGGGCACCAAGAAAAGGGTTAGAACTAGGTTTTACTAAAGTCAGAAAACAAAAGGTCTAAATCTTAAAACTGTACTATGTAACAGAAATAAGACATGTGCCAGATGAGATTTTAAATTTTCCAGTAGCTGCATTAACAAGTAAAAAGAAGTAAAATTAATTTTAATGTATTTTATTTAATCTGACTACAATACCATTTGAACATGCAATCAATATAAAAAGTTGAAATATTTCACACCTTCTTCTCAATTCAGAGTAGCTACGTTTTACAAGCTCAACTACACATGGCTAGTAGTTATCACATTAGACAGCACATAAAAGAAGAAATCACCTGTGTGTAAAATGTATTCTTTTTTTGTTTTTGGAGACAAGGTCTCACTCTGTCATGCAGGCTTGAGTGCAGCATCATCATTATAGCTCACTGCAAAATCAAATTCTTAGGCTCTAGTAATCTTCTTGCCTCAGCCTCCTGAGTAGCTGAGAATATGAGTATGTGCCATCCAACATGCCTGGCTACATTTTGTAATTTTTACAGAGATTGTGTCTCACTATGTTCTTCAGGCTGGTCTCCAACTCCAGGCCTCAAGTAATCTTCCCACCTCAGCCTCCCAAAGTACTAGGATTACAGTCATGAGCCACTATGCCAATCATATTCTTAAACTATATTATTGGCAACCAAACTCAATTAAGACGGGACAAATTACCTATTTTTAACCTAAAAGGCAAGTTTTCATACCGCTATTGTACATACCAACACAGAAATAATCGTTAACTATGTGATTTTTCAACTCATTTTCTAGCATACTTTACATCAGAAGGTTTTAAATAGAAAAGACAAAGTTTCAACTGCAAAGTATTTGCTTAGACCAAAGAAAACTGTATGTTGTACATAATAGTGAATTAAAGTCTTGAATAAAGCTATAGTATTTAATCATGAACTATGTCTTTAAAATTATGTAAAATTGAGAGCTTTCAATATTAATAAAATTATAAGGCAAAGAATTATCTAAAAATATACCATTATCAAACATTCTCAATGTTTGCACAATCCTAATTAACTCTTTAGGGAGATTATCCTAAAGCTATAAATACATTTTAAGCTGTGCTGTCTTAAATTACTCAACATTTTTGGTCATCTATTCCAGAAAACCATGTTAATTTTTATGATAATAATGTGCTATTCAAGCACCATGGAAAATTAGGGAAAATATCATAATTTAAAATATATAAATTATTTAATTAGGAAAGATAGCAAAGATGCCAGTAATAATTTATATTATAGAAACCACTAGCCCATGTGTGAATATTAGTAAGTTAGTTCACTATTTTTCTCCATTCTGTATTATATATAGACAGTCCCCAGGTTACAAAGAGATAGGTTCTATAGCAGCGGTTCTCAACCTGGGGGTCCCGAACCCTTTTTAACAATGCAAATACATTGTGGCATTAGGAAGGTTGAGAACCACTGTCCTATAGGTTTGTTCTTAAGTTGAATTTGTACAAAAGATGAAACAGGTATATTTACTGATAAAAGCCTCCATTAAGTGCAAGTTATATATAAATCACGTATTTGTAAACTCAGAGACTGCCTCTACTTTATTATAAACAGTGAATAAGAAGAATGTATGGAATGTGAAAGGACAGAAAAATAAAATGTGTGACAGATTTCCTAAAAGAATCACAAATTGGGCGGTGCTTGTGGCTCAAAGGAGTAGGGCACCAGCCCCATATGCCAGAGGTGGTAGGTTCAAACCCAGTCCTGCAAAAAAAAAAAAAGAATCACAAATTTGGGTGGCGCCCACAGCTCAGTAGGTAGGGCACTGGCCACATACACTGAAGCTGGAGAGTTTGAACCTGGCCTCACCAGCTAAAATAACAACAACAACTGCAACAACACCACCACCAACAAAAAAAAAATAGCCAGGTGTTGTGTGGCAGGTGCCTATAGTCCCAGCTGCTTGGGAGGCTGAGGCAGAAGAATCGCTTAAGCCCAAAAGTTGGAGGTTGCTGTGAGCTGTCACACTACAGCACTCTACCAAGGGCTTGAGATTCCATCTCAAAAAAAGAATCATAAATTTTATTTTAAAAATATGACCAATTGTCTTATAGCATTAATAAGTTAGTATTTAAAGTAAACATGATTTTTACTATCATGTTTTCATAAACTAAGGAATGGCTTGAAGCATGCTCACCAGACAATCAAGGTTTAAGATACACTTATTATTACTTACCTGTAGGGTTTACATTCAGTATCTGCTCATTTTCTACATCCATTGTTTCTTAATTTCACTTGCACTGATTAAACAAATTACCAAATGAAAGTCTTCCTTTAGAATCTATTTTTTAAAAAGAAGATTAAAAAGCATGAGCATTTTCTAAACTGGTATGATTTAGCTAAATTCAATTTACTTAAGCACACTGTAAAAAAATCCATATAATTCTATTTTTAAAAAAAACTTCACTTTCCTTTCAAAGACAACTTACCCTAATTAGTATTTGGTTCCAATCTTCTCAACAAATTTATGAGTCAAAAGAACCCAAATTCCCATACATGCTAAAGCATCCCTTTAGCTGGAGTTAAAAGATACTTGCTATACATTTTTATATCAAGAAATACATCCCCCCAAAAAAATCTTTTAGGAATACCAAACACTCAAAATTAATCTGATATACATCTATAGCAACATAAATCCTGGGGGATGGTTCTCTGCCAATAAATTATGAGAACTATTCTAAAATACAAATACAGTTTTGGTTAATTAAGAATACCACAAGACTGTGTAATTTTTTCAAATGTCAGCATTATATGAAAGCTGAGACTGAACTACCACTTCATTACCTATTAAGACCGAGACAGGGGAAAATCTTAAAAAGCTTTTTCTATAATTAGCATATTACTTTTATAAACTGAAAATTTTTTTAAAAATATCTGACCTATCTTGGAAAGAAATTAAGTACGATGACAGCATCTCAATATTTCAAACCTCAGTCTCAAAATGCCTTAAAAATTAATGCTGCAGGGTTACTTTTCAACAATTAACTTAGAGATACAGATTCAATGTAATTTTAAAGAAAGACTATCAAAATAGTTCTAAAAATATATACATTAACAGAAGGCATAACCAAATAGGATTTTACAATCTCTCTGGAAATATTTTAAATACTGGCTTAGAGTACTTAAGTGCCTATTTGTTTAAGTCATATAGGTTGGATATGCAACCAGGCATTTACAACCATGTTGCTAACAATCTGATCTTCTTCTTTTTTTTTTTTTTGGCAGAGGCTGGGTTTGAACCGGCCACCTCTGGCATATAGGGCCAGCACCCTACTCCCTTGAGCCACAGGCACTGCCCAGCCTGCCCTTCTTGCGATACAAAATTCATAAATTAAGCCAGGTACTGGCAGTCCCAGCTACTCAAGAGGCTAAGGTATAAGCATCACTTGAGCCCAAGAATTCAAGACCAACCTGGGCAACACAGTGAGATCCCATCTCAAAGCAATAAAATTAAAACACACAAATTAGTAAAAATGTCTAATAAATTTGAGGAAAAATACATATTTTCATATAAATTACTATCAGATGTCATTATAGGATAACAATGATATATAATGCCTCGGGACTCAAAGGTGAAAGTGACTTTTAAATTCCTCAATATATACTGTCATTTGTTAACATCTTATTAGTTTATATCCTTTTCCAGAAAAGATTTTGTGAAATAAAAACAAATATACTTTATGCTAAAATTGTAAGCTTCTTAATGAGGCACAGTCCTTAAGACTACCAAGATGCTATCATAATGCTTCACAAGCATGGTGAAATCACTTTACATATTCTATTCATAATAAACTGACATATGTGATTCTATCTAATCACTTTTCAGTACTATAATTCCCACCAACTCTGGACTTAGGAAAAAAATTAATCTTAAAAATATGTATATAGGCTCGGCGCCTATAGCTCAACCGGCTAAGGTGCCAGCCACGTACATCTAAGGTGGCGGGTTCGAATCCCCAGCCCGGACCCGCCAAACAACAATGGCGGCTGCAACCAAAAATTGCCGGGCGTTGTGGCGGGCGCCTGTGGTCCCAGCTACTTGGGAGGCTGAGGCAGGAGACTCGCTTGAGCCCAGGAGTTGGAGGTTGCTGTGAGCTGTAATGCCACGGCACTCTACCCAGGGGGACAGCTTGAGTTGTCTCAAAAAAAAAAAAAAAAGTATATACAGATTCATGAAATCTCTAGATTAGAGATGAACAAATAGTTTGAGAATCTAAACATTGGTGTCTTCCTTTCAGTGTATGAATCACATAGGAAACAAATAACATCACATGATGTCTGAGTTTTTTAACTTGAGTTACATTTAAAAGTCATTTTCATTCTTGATGAAAATATAATCCTTAAGAGTATTTTCTGAGGAACTCAGCTAATAAAAGAGGTAATAATTGCAACCGATGTTTATAATGCCCTGTTCATGTACCTTACAGAACAGTCTTGAGATAGAGGTGTTCCACTTTGCACACAGTTAAATTCATTGGTAATCTCATCCAAGCAGACAACTACTCAGTGGAAGAGCCAGTACCAGCACTCCAAACTAGAACTAATACAGAACTAGGACAAGACCTTCCAAATCCAGCACTGTTCGCAGAAGTTCAATGTAAGATTTTAACGTCCTACCAGAAGATTCCTTTTTAGGGTTAACAGAAAGCAGCTTACTTAAAACATAGACCACCACTGTTGAATCAAATTTTTAAATAATGCTTTCCAAACACTAAAAACAGTAATTACTTTAAACTATTAAACAGAAGGCATTTGGTCAGGCAAAGAAAATTATCAAATAATGGCCATCAAGTTAATTTATTAAGTAATCCTAACAAAAAAATACTTTTGTGTCTCTTTAGGCAATGATGACATGATGAAGAACTCAAGTCACATTTGATAGCAACCAAAATTTTTTAAGAGTTTAGAGAAGGATAAAGATATGTTCCATGTTTTCCCTGTCTTCAAAATAGTAGTTTATCCCCAATTTGTTAAAAATCGTTAAAAAAAAAACCTTAAGATTCTTGCCTCAAACAAGAAAACGTAAAGCAAAAAAACTCAACCCCATTTCCTTCATACTAACCTACAAATATTAATTTTCAATGAGAAAACTACACATACACATACTTTTTTAGGGAAAAAGATAAGGGCTAAAATTAAATATCCTTTTTCTCCAGCGTATCACAAAGAAACATAGGATCATAAGTATTCAATCGCCAAGATGTTCCGTAAAAGAGCGAGTCTCCCCCCTCCCCCGGCCAAAATCTATTTCCTGAGAAATACCTCATAAATTACTCTGACATTTTGGGGAGTGAAGTTTAGATAGGCCATTTGTTAACTAGAAAATTACCTGTAGTCATTCCTGGGCTACAATCACAGCTAATTAGCAACTTAAAATCAGCTACAAGCATTCCACCACAATAATGTAAATGTGAGCATTACAGAGAACATCCGAAGGGCATTTATTTTTGCAGTCCTAACGATTATTTTTCCTTTCACGAGTTCTACAGAAAGACCAATTATAATTCAAAGATGTCTGCTGAGATGCTAGGGAATTCAAGAAACCGATAATGAAGGAATATTAAGGGTATAAATCCCAATAATTAAATTTACAACACATCTGCAGTGGTATCTTAAAAAAAAAAAAAACTCACATGGAAATTAACAGTAAAAATACAATTTAAAAACAGGCTGCAACCTCCCCCCTCAACACACAGACACCCGGCCGCATTTTTGCTCGTTTTAATCATCTGCGGACACGACACCGCTGCGGGCTGCGCGGTCACTCCTCACTAGGGCCGCGGGGACGGGCGCTGTGCACGTCTGCGGACAGTTTGAAGCTCTTGCAACAATCTGCACGGACGTAACAGCCCCAAACTGACAAACGCGGCGGACACAGCACGCGTTTCACAGAAAGGGGGCTCCCTTCCAGCCTTTGTGTTCTCTGGGAGATTCTTTTTTACCTGAAGTAAAAAAGAGAAGGAGGGGCGCGGCGAAGTCTGAGCGGGGCAGGCCGGAGGGCCCGCGTCCGCCTCCCAGCGCCGCCGACCAGAGCGCGGACCGTCCCCGCGGGCGCCCAGCCCGCCCTCCGCAGCCCGGGCAGGCCGCGACCCCGCAGTCCGCAGGCCCCTGCCCCCTGCCGGCCTCCGAGAGGTGCCGGGCCGCGGCGGCCGGGCCTGGGGCCGGGGTCTGCAAACGCCGGGCCGGGGGCCGCCGCGTCAGACGACTCCAGCGAGAAGAGGGCGGGAGGGCGCAAACCTCCCCACAGGATTTCAGTCCCGCCGGAACCACACCTCCCACCTCTCGCCCCCCAAATTAAACCTCGTCTGAGAGTGGGGGCCGAGGAGCAGCCCCTCGCCCGCTGGCGCCGCGCGCGCCCCGCGGAGTGGGCAGGGGTGCAGGGAGGGGGCGGGCCCGCGCCTCCGCGCTCCCAGCGGGGCCCAGCCCGAGGGAACCCGGGCCGCAGCTCCGGGGTCCGAAGCGTTAGGCGGCTGCGGCCGGACCTGCGGGGTAGTGAGGAGGTGGCCGGACCCCCGCCCTGCCGGCCCTGACCAGACCCCGCCGCGGCCTCACGCCCCTTCCCCCCATCAACGTGCGGCTCCCTCCGAGGAGGGACCCAGGATGAGAGAAAAGGGGCCGTCTTCCCGAGCGTGCGAGCCGCGCCCTCCGGTACTGACCCCTCGGGCCACAGCCGCTGCTCGCCCAGTTCCCCGGTCTGTCGGCCCAGACCCCGTTCCTCAGCCTCTGCCGCCGCTTCGGAGTGTCTCTGGCCCCTCTCGCTCTGTTTGTTTTTGTTTTGTTCTACCCAGTAACACGGGGGCGAGAGGGCAGCGTTTATTGGCCGAGACGAGGAGGTCGGCTGGCCAATCGTGGCGGCGAAGCTGGAGCTGAGGCGGAAAAGGGAGAGAAGTGAAACGTGGAAAGTTGGGGAGGGGCGCGGGAAGGCGCATGCGCGTCTGGCCCCTGGGACGGGCTGAAGTGGGAGCCAAGCGGGAAGCGGAGGGGGGGCAGTTTGCTGTCCGGAGGCGCAGCGGGATGGCCTCTAGGGCTAACTGGCTTGGGGGCAGCGGGGAAGCGGTGAGAACTACAGTGAGCTCACCCGTTATCCTCGCAGGGCGTTCTACAAAAGGAAAAGCTTTGGACTTCCTGGGGGTCCCTGCCACCCATTTCTGGACACTCCCCACGGGAAGATTTCCAATCTCTCCTGCTCCTTCTTTCAGGCCCTGTTCACCACATGGCTCCTACTTTGTGCAAACCTGGTCTTAAGAATTTCTCTCAGCAAATGCCCTCAACCCTTTGAGAGCGAACTCATTCCCATTTCACATGTAAGAAACAGAAGGAAAAATAAAAATAAGTTCAAAATGAAAAAGTAGCCAAGTACCAAGAATTTTTGCCTACCAAATCAATCAACAAATATTTATTGTGTGCTTTTTTTTGTGCAGAGCACGGAGGTGATTCAGCTGTGTTCTTGGCAAAAGACTTTATTTTACTTTAAGTCTAGAGCTGCCCAGACTTCTGGGCCACTATCAGGGGTCCTCAAACTTTTTAAACAGGGGGCCAGTTCACTGTCCCTCAGACCGTTAGAGGGCTGGACTGTGGGCTCAGGGACGAGTCAGCTGCTAAGCAGGACAGGCAGCTGCGGCAAAAACACCCGGCGGGCCGGATAAATGTCCTAGGCGGGCCATATGTGACCCGTGGGCCGTAGTTTGAGGACGCCTGATACATCTTCGTTTCATATTATAATTGTTCACAAACTGATTTTCTGTTGCCTAAAGCCCAGAGTGTATGGGCTTGTCAAGTTAGCTGTTAGGCTAAAAGAGAGGGGAGAGCCCTTCCCGTTAACTAATTCTATCCAGAATGATAGAATGGCAACTTCTATTTCCCTTAAAAATGACTTATTCTAGGAGTTTAGGAGAGGAAGGGCCACCACAGTTGCACAGGATTAGACAGCTGTTCATAGGTGACAACAGAAACGCTGTGCGGCTTATCAGCCAGACATTATAAGGTACCTGTCTTCCCCATACTCCTCAGGTCAAAGCAGCATTGAGATGCTTAACTGCTTAGCCAGGCACACAGAGCGTTTGTTTTTGTTAGGGAATGTGGGAGAGAAAGTGGTAGTTTCTATTTTTTGCCTCTTAAGACAAGTTATTGACTACATCCCTGATTAGCTGTGTTGCTCTGGGTATTTCTCTTCCCCTCCTTCAATTTTCTGAACGGTAAAAGGAGTTTTCCACTGCAGGGGTTCTTTAAGGAGCCATTCCAGTTATGACACCCTCTTAGGATACTGAGTAAGTTACTAAGGTGGTGGTACCATGCAAGTCCTGGGAATAGGGGACAAGAGATGAGAGTTTGCCAGCGCTGGCAAGAGAGGATTCCACCAGATGTGGACAGAAGAAATACTGCCTTCAATCTAGGGCCTTTCTCCAAATGCAAAGTTCAGCTTATATCACCTCCTTCCATCCCAAAGGTAAGAATGATGGCTGGTGTAGGATTAGGAGTTCTAATGAGTTGATGTAGGTAAATTACTTGGAAATGCAGATGAAAGGCAAAAGATAAGCACCTAGAATTACTATTATTGCCCTTGGAACTTTCCAAGGCCGCCTTATTCTTTGGAGAAAGTCTCATTTGAGAACTCCATGTTTCTTAGTAAGCACTGTTCTTACCCTTAACTGAGATTGAGAAGAGACAGTCTTTCTGGGGACTAAAGGTAGGTCTTAGCCCACTTCCTTCCTAAGAACTTTCAGAAGCTACTGTCAATTACAAAGGCTTCATCTCCCAAACTGACATCCCGTTTTATTTTGTCAAACCAAGGCCCGAAGTTCAGGAATTCCTGTCAGGCAGGAATTGCTCTTTAGCATGAGGTAAGAGACATGAAACATGTTTTGAAGAGAGAGCTGCATAAGGAATTCTAATAATAATGATGATAGCTGACTTGTGTGTTGTTGTAGGGTTTACTTAAAAAAACGCATTTGCATGTATTTTCACCACCTTCTCTGAAGTGAATGAGATTCTTTGCTTTAAACGAGAGGGAAATGAGCCTTGAGCAAGGTGCTGCTAATCATGGGATTTTTATGCTGAAAGGAAACATGGAGATCGAGTCCAAATCTTTTATTTTACAAATGGAGAAACAGATCCAGAAAAGTTGCTCAAATCTGCACAATGAGTAAGCAGCAGAGCCAGAGTGCAAATGAAGTCTCAGGGTCCCAGCCTGGTAGGGGACGTGTGGATGAGAGAATCCAGACCTTCTGGGACTCAAGCTGAGCTGAATTTTTTCTGTCACTCAGCCTTTAGTCTCTTGACTAAACATCAAGTGTCAGGGCCTGTTTCTGGGCCCCAGGCAGAGCCTCCTGGTATCATATGAATTCGCATAAAGGTCTCAGAAGTGAGGAAGAGGAATGAGAGAGAGAAGTTTGTGTGATTTTTAGAAACTGTTCATGGAGCATTTTCAAGAATCTCTTTCCCGAGGTAAAAAGCCTAGAGTCATGTAAAGCATAGCACAGGAAAATGCAACATTTTAATATAGTATGTACCAAGAAATATTAAAAGACTAAAAAGGTTTTACTTCCCCAATTCAGGTTTTCAGGGGTTTTCTTGGTGCCTTTGTCTTTTGTGGGTTTCCCCCTACCCCCTACCAAATCACTCCTGCTATCTTAAGGATTTAGAAATGAACTGAGTTAGGGTTGAGCAACTCCATCAAGTCATCTTTCCCCCAAATCTCATACATTGTACCACATCTTCTACACCTGTCTCAGTTCTAAGCCTGAGAACACTAGAGACTTTTGCAATCACAACCCATTCAACCCGATGCTTTTCAATGCTTATTATAACTGCCGCACCCTGGATTTAATTGTGTTGAGTCAGGGGAGAGAGTGTGCTTCTCTAGTTATATCTCTGGGGGCTTTATTTGCATTCTTCTGGAACACTGGGTCCTCAGCTAGGCTTCACCCTCCTCAGAATTAATCCTCTTTGCTCCAGTCAACCTGAGTGCACATAGCTGCTGTGCCCTCCTCCCCTATATGTTGTACAGAGTTTGCTTGCCTTCCAGAAAAGAGGGGGGACTAGAGGGAGCTTGGCCTAGAAATGAGGGGCTTTTCATGCTGGAAAATAAGAGACATGAATGATCTTTGGGTATGATTAGGACACCCATATCTGGCTCAGCGCCTGTGGCTCAAGCGGTTAAGGTGCCAGCCACATATACCTGAGCTGGCGGGTTCGAATCTAGCCCGGGCCTGCCAAACAACAATGACGGCTGCAACCAAAAAATAGCCAGGCGTTGTGGCAGGCGCCCGTAGTCCCAGCTACTTGGGAGGCAGAGGCAGGAGAATTGCTTGAGCCCAGGAGTTGGAGGTTACTGTGAGCTGTGATGCCATGGCACTCTACCCAGGGTGACAGCTTGAGGCTCTGTCTCAAAAATAAAAAGACACCCATATCTACAAGGAAACACAGAGAAGGCTAGAGAAGGGTAGAGGGAGGGAGGTCTCCACCAGTAAATATTCGAAAGAGACACACAAAGAAAAAGTTAATTAACAGTACTGATCAAACCTCTTTACCTTTAAAGAGGAGAGAACAAAGGAAACCCAAGGGAAATGTGCCTTTTGTTATTAAATGCTTGTGAGTTGCCCGAAGCTAGCCCAGTGAAAGATCAGAGAAGATGGTCCTGGAAGATGGTCTAGTGAGGCCAGCTTGCTCAGATTACAGATGAACACACTGAGGCTCAGAGAAACAGTCTGGCTCTAGACAAGTTACAGAAGCAGCCACAGTACCTCAGCCCACCACTTGCAGCTGCCTTTGTTTGCATATGGTTCTCCATGTGTGTCTTGTTCTCCCATCCTGCTTTTTTTCCTTTCCAAAAAGCTAGAAGAGCAGCTTCCAGAAAGAAAAACTACAGCTAGCATTTTTTAAATAACAGCACCAGGAAATCCCCAAGCGCTGCAATTGAAGCAACATGATTGACAGTCCTTCAGTACAATTGACAGAGCTAGCATCAAAACAGGAACTCAAAGACAAAAGGCCACCCTCCAAGAATGAGGAATTCAAAAAATAAGTAAATAAATAAATAATTGCTGAGGAAGCAACTCAAAGTCTTACCACCACTTCTTGTGTTGCATAGGTGCGGAAGGATTTTGTTTTTAGGATGTCTTCTTTGAGGGCAGTGAATCTAGCTCAGCCATTTATTAATTGGCTTCAAAGTGTGCAAGAACACTCTAAAATTTTATGCAAGTTTTCTTAGGAATACATGAGTGATAGCACAGTGGGTTCATAACTTTGTTTTGTAAAAACCCCCAAAAGAGTCATGTCCGAAAAGAGATTGAGAACTTCTAACATATGAGGTTTTTTGTTCGTTTGTTTTTGCAGTTTTTGGCTAGGGCTAGGTTTGAACCGGCCACCTCTGGCGTAGGGGACTGGTGCCCTACTCCTTTGAGCTACAGGTGCTTCCCCTAACATACGCTTTTACATGTTAGTACATTTGCACCCATTTCCACAGTGAGTGTCCTACCAAGGGGTGCCACCAGACTTTTTTTCCCTCTGTATGTCAAACCAGGAGCAGAATCAAAGTGCCTCCAAAGTAACCACAACAGAAAAATGAAGTGAAATTGTTTCTTAAGACAGCAGTGATTCTATAAAAAGATGGATTGCCTTCTGGGAAAACCCCAGTAGTCATTCCAGCCTGGTGTGGCATCTGCCTTCCATTATGTTGACCCCAATGGGCCAGAAATATCAGCTGACTCTCTCAACTTTACTGAAAAGGCACAGCCCCATCACCCATGAATGTGTCTTTTTCAAAACTCTTAAATTTTGGAGGGATCACTTCTGAGGTTTATCTTACAGGGGTACAAGTGAATCTTTCTAAGAGTAGAATGTAAATGTTTTAAAACAATAACTGAGAAAATGACATGAAGGCTGTGTTAACCAGTTTGATGGAAGTATTTCGGATTGCATGTGAAAACCCCACACTGTACCCCAGAAGTGCATTAATGTACATAGTTACCATTCAACTAAAAAAAAAAAAAAAAACAACTCTTGAACTTAAATTTAAGAGAGAAAATATTACATGGTATCTCTCAAAATGTGCTCCACAGATACCCCACCACAAAATGGTCCTAGGATGGAATAAGTTTAGGAAAAGTGCTAATTACCTCCCCTCTTAGAAAAACTCAGTAAATAATGGTGCTTTAAAGGCTCTGAGAAGTCCTGTCCTAAGTAAACCTGTATAAATTTTTAAACCCATATCTGCCAAACTTCCCTGACCATCACACACCTTTGCGTGTAACTTATGAAATACACACTGGAACACACTGCTTCAGTAGAGCGGGTTCTGGATTAGAAGGCAACAGGCATGGATTTCAGTACTAGTTCTGCTGACTAGACATGTCATTCTTGACGGCTCCGAAGGTAAAGAACTTAAAAGGTCTCCCAGGTTCTTTCTGGGACTGTAATCTACCCAATATGATCTTTGAGTTGGCTGGTGGTCTAAGATTCTGCATATAGCCATTTTTGATGATTATAAATAGTTTTATCCAGGAGACTGTATGGTAAAATTATTCTGCTTCTATGCTACCTACTCTTAAGAGATCTTTTGGAGAGGTAAAGCAAGTGCTAAAGTACTAGAATAGAGTGGAACCAACTGGGTAAAGTTGAGTCATGTTTATTCACTGTAATGAATACATGTGGTAGGCCCAAACTCATAGGCCATAGCAGACAAAGGCAGCTGGGGCATTTGATGGGGCTGTTTTTTCAGAGACTACACAACCTCTTTGAAGCCAGCAAGGTTTTACCAAGCATGATGACATGACCTCAAAGAGCAAACCTCTCTTTTTAAAGGGCCAAAGCTATTCCCACAGGTATTGTTACCCTCTGGGAGAACCTCCTATCTCAGAGAAAAAGAGTGCTGACTCCAGCTCACTTTCAAAGGTGGTTGAGTCAGTAAGAGCCCTGACAGCACACTTTCCCAGGGAACACTAGAGGCCTGGGAATACTTTTAAATACCACCTGTGAAGCGTCTTGAGCTCTTGCATAATTAAGACACATAGTCTTAATGCGTCATCCAGAGAAGTAGCCTGGGGTGACACATTAAGAGTACATGTGCTTTCTGTACCCAGGCACAGGAAGCTCTATAAAATTTCTGCAGGCAGGCCATGGGGAAGACATCTTAAAAAGCTGAGGCCCCAGGGCTGCCTGCAACAGAGCCAGTGATAAGTTGGAACTTGTTCCATGGCAGGGCTTTTCCCCAGCTACCACTAGGGCAATATACATGTCCTTCTATACAGTAGGGCTTCATATTTAGACAGGCTGTGCTGTGTGCAGCTTCCTACCTCAGATAAGGAATCTTCCAAAAACGAACCATCTTTGCTCCTTGATGCCCCATGAAGTTTAAACAGTTTAGTAAAGCATACTCATGTCTTCCAGCTGAGCTTTACCTTGTGCCTGAAAGCCTGGGCTTGCCCCAAGGAGAAATGGAGTACTATCCAGCTGTATAAAAGAATAAGGAAGGGCGGCACCTGTGGCTCAGTGGGTAGGGTGCCAGCCCCATATACTGAGCATGGTGAGTTCGAACCCAGCCCTGGCCAAACTGCAACAAAAAAAATAGCTGGGCATTGTGGTGGGTGCCTGTAGTCCCAGCTTCTCAGGAGGCTGAGGCAAGAGAATCACCTAAGCCCAGGAATAGGAGGTTGCTGTAAGCTGTGTGACCCCACAGCACTCTGCCAAGGGCAATAAAGTGAGATTCTGCCTTTAAAAATAAATAAATAAATAAAAGAGTAAGGAAGATTGCTATAGACTCCAATGCAAAGCTTCCAAGACCACATTGTTAAATACAAATCATTGTTTTTTAAAAATGGCACTTTTGGATGAGGAAAAGGAAAAAAATAGCAATATTCATATTTGTTTATATATGCATAAAGAAACATAATAACTGTTTACATCTATAAAGGCAGTGAGGAATCGTATATATGGGATATACAGAGACCAGGAGAGAAGACCAGGAGGTGAACAAGATTTCTCAGCATATAACTATTTAGGTTATTGTAATTTGTGAACCTATTAAAAGCATAAAAGCTTGGGCTCTGAAAGCAGCAGAACTGGGTTTGAATACTGGCTCTTCTGTTTCCTGGTTGTGAGCAAGTTACTGCATATTCTCTGACCCTCAGTTTTCTCACCTGTAAAGTGAGTATAATTATAGTATCTGTTGCATGAGGGCTGTTATTCAAATCAAATGAAATAATGTCTATCAAGCACTTAGCAGGATGCCTAATGTATATATAGTAAGTACCTAAGAAATAAGAACAACACTTTGATCGCCATTGAAATCCTCTCTACATATTGGATCCTGACTGATCCTTCAGACTTGGATTCAGTGATACCTCCCGTGAGAAGCTTTCGCCAGGCCAGAGCAGAATGAAGTTTCTTCCTCCATCATCCCTATGATATGCCTCTCTGTTCTCAGGCTGGTCTCCCAGCTCAGCTCTTGTTTTTCACATCAACTCCTCACTGGACTGTGGGCTCCTGAAAGACAATACCCTGCCGCTGTATCAAGCACATTGTAAGTGCTTGTTAATAAATGTTTGGTAAAAGAATAAAGGAACTAATAAAATGTCTCTTTTCAGTTGAAGAGCTTGTCTAAGGCTGTCTGTGGGGGGGTTTACTTCCTGGCTTAGTGCAGCATCTGCCTGCCCACCATTTGCTAGGTCTGCAGGGAGCTGCCCGGCAGAATCAACTGCAGCAAGTCACCTTCAGTGCTAAACCCCCACTGTGCTGCAAAAGTGCCAGGAGGAGAAAGGTGGCAATTTGTAGGGGCCTCTCAGGAATGGCGGGAAGCTGGAGCTCTCCAGGGACAGCAGCCATGCAGGATCCCAGGCAGAGTGTGCAGGCTGACACTGTGGCTGTCCTAGACTGAAGTAGGATTGAAGCTTCTACATCAGCCCAGGAGCCAGGCCCAGTGGCCTGAAGCCTGTTTCTGCCCTCACTAAGTCTGAGTTTTCTGGTGTGAGACCTGGTTCAGAGGAAAAACAGATGAAAATAAAACCAGCGTGGCAAAGAGCTATGCAGGAAGTGGCAGGTCTGGGAACCAGAGCAGAGTGCAAGTACTTGGTTAACACACCACAAGAAAAGCTGCCTGAAGATCAAACCGTAGAACAAAATATGACTCTATTTGCATTTGGGAGTTTCTTCTTTCAGCAGTCAAGACAATGATGCCTACTGTTGTCAAGCAGATCCAAGTCCCAAAGTGGACCTCTGCCACTAACCAGGGGTTTGAGCTTAACAAGTGACCGCTCTGAGCTTCACCTTCCTGATCTGGGAAACATGGAGAGATTTATAGAGAAAAAGATACACTAAAAGATCACACATTTGCATAATATTAATAACTATTTCCTTCCTTCACTATTGAGCACTACTGAAGGTGAGAAAAACAAGACCTCTACAATCTTACTATTAAAATAACACATGCCACACACACATACACATACACGCTTATACACACACACCACACGAACGTACTGCACACATAGGCACCACACAACAAATACACACTGCACGCACACACACACCCATACACATGCTAAGTTTAGAACACTCATGAAGCAACAACAGAAGAATCTTACAGTTCCCCGGCTAGAAATAGACTGCCTTCCCCCCAACTGTTTCTGGGCCAGAGTTCCTCTAAATGCGGGTCCACTCCTGGTGATTTCGTTTCCTTTTCCCGGTCAACGGTCAGTCATTGCCTGAGTGTCCTCAGCAGCCCTGGCCTTTCATTGGTTTATAAATCTTGGAGGAGAGGGAATGCTTACAAAAATTCCCTCAAAAATTCAATGCTTACAAAAATAGGGACTCCACCATTTAGGGACTACCGTGTGCACAGCACACTCTTTGGTCTCTAATCCTTGTTGCACCCTATGATATATTGGTATTGTCTTCTTAACACAATAAATGAGGAAATTAAGACTCAGAAAGGTAAAAAAAAAAAAGTGCCCAAGACTTCAGCAGTAAAGGGCAGGGCTGGAATTTGAACCTATGCCATCTATTAGCCTGGGCTGTTTCAACACAAAACCCAATTTGAGCACTAAAAAAGTGCTGCCCTGAATACCACCCAGACTATTTCTCTCCCAGGTTTCCACTTGGGTTCCTCTTGGCCCAAGCTCCCTCTTCTCCCTTTTGCCCTCTTGGAGCAGATCCCTGCTGTCAGAAGGCTGGAGGCCTCCACTTCCCCTGCCTCTCACTGGTATAGCCAAGGCAAACTTCTTGCTGGAAAACACCATGCCCTATGGACAAAGGCTCTGTGTGATGTCCTAGGACCTGCCTGGCAGGTGTTCTGTGAAAAGCCCCAGCTGGGGTAGTGGGCTGGCAGGGCTCAGACAGGCAGAGTTCATAAACAGCTTCTCCAGCTACAGTGCTCTAAATGGACTGAAGCCAGGTGCTATCTGCCTCGGTGCCTAAACCCTCCCAGGCCTTGGCCAGCCAGATCTCTTTTCTGGGAAACCAGCAGGGCAGCTGACTTTTCAGTGGCTAAGCCTGTAGGTTCCTTCACAACAGAAAATGGGCTTCTGAGTCAGGGAGACCCAGCTTTAAATCCCAGCGCTACCACCTTCTACTTGTTTGATTTTAGGAGAATACTTTTATGCTGCCAGGACCTCAGCTCCCATTGCTGTAAATGAAGCTAATATCACCGACCGTCCCCAGCTCCCTGCTTGGGTCTAGCCTCCTTGTCTGTGAAATGGAAGAGGTGGGCCACATGACCTTGAGGTTTCTATCTGAGATGTTCTCTAGGCAGACTGGGGTGACAGTGTCCTTCCTGCTCATGAGTACCGTGGGACTTCAGGTGACTTGTTTTCTCTCTCAGGGTGAGCTCAGTCCCGTGGGAGAGTTCCTGCTTTAATTCGACAAATTTTATTGAGCACCCCACAGTGCATATCATATTAAAACCTCAAGATACAAAAACAAATAAGCACATGCCCTGCCCTTTAGGAACGCAAAAGACTAGGCCAGCAGGAATGATAAGACTCATAAAAACAAGCATTGGAAAGTGATAAGGACTCTAGGAGAGTACAGATAAAGGACTGGGAAGGTAGAGAGCAAAGATGGGGTGGCTCCAGGCTGGGAGGGAGGAAAAGATATGGCCAATTGATGAAGGGTCTTGAATGACAGTTTGGACTTTCTTTTCTTTTTCTTTTTCTTTTTTTTTTTTACAGGAACCTGCCACAATTCCCGGCCATTTTTTGTTCTTGTTGTTGTTGCAGTTTGGCCGGGGCCAGGCTCAAACCTGCCACCCTCTGTATATGGGACCAGCGCCCTACTCACTGAACCACAGGCACTGCCCGACAGTTTGGACTTTATAAAGCCAACCGTTGGAAGTCATCAAAGGTTTCAGACAGGCAGTGGGCAGATCAGAGCTAAGGAGGCTGGAGTCTTTTGTTAGTCCTCTACCATCTAGAGTAGCCAGATGAGAATTTCTAAAAGAGAAAGACCATTTTCCACCATTTTCATAAGGGCTTTGTTCCCTGGATAAAATAGCTCAGGATTTGCATAAAATGTGCAGCTGCCAAAGACTGTCCTTTGTTCCTGGCCCTGAGTCTAGTGCAGCCTTATGCCCACTCTCTGTCCTCTGTGTCCTCTCACAGCTGTGTCCCTTCCACAGAAAACATAAAAATGTGGTGTGTGGAGCAGGAGGCAGCCACCCAGCTCAGAGAAACAGCACTGTCTCAACAGAGCCCCTGGAACCTTTGCCCCCCACCACCTTGCCTTGGCTCAGCTCAGCTCTCAGAATTCTGAGGAGTTAGCCTGTTGAGGAGAAGATGTGTCGGTGAGTTTGCATCAGCTTGAATCACCTGAGGAGTGCGTGTGTGTTCTCAGGACTAAGCGTTTGAGTGTATGTGCGCGTGTGTGTGCATTCTCAGGACTAGGTGTTTTGCAGCTGATATCAATCTGGGTCAGAATTGTGCAACCCTCAGCACATCGCTATCTGGAGGAGATAAGCTTGAACAATCCCCTCCAGCACCCAGCAGTGATAAACTAGCACTCTGGTTGTAAACACAGCTGTTTGCCAAGTCCTAATTTCTGAGGATGAAGGGGCCCCCTGCCTTGGCGGAAGGGATCCAGGCAGGTTGTAGATTTGGTTAAACCTCCTGAAGAGGCAGACTCATTCTTAGAGAGAAATCTGGGAGAGGTGCTGGGGAGCTCTGCCCCTGCCAAGCTTCCTCCATGAGGCTATTCCAGACAGGGCCATGGAACAGGGGAAGACCCCCAATTCTTGTGCTTGTTCTGTGACTCACTGGCTGTGCGGCCTTGACCAAGCCATTTTGTCTTGCTGGCATCCCTCTCCTCATCTATGAAGTGTGAAAACTTGGAATAAAATCCCAAAAGGAATGAGAACGATTCCACCTATCAGTCTGTCCTCTTTACTCAAAGAAAAGCCCCTTGGAGATTCTCCTGAACCCTGAGCTTCCTTTTATTTTTTTTAAATTTTCCAATATTTTATTAAGCAATTTTTCAAACATACAGAACAGTTGAACCCTGGGCTTTTTTGACTTACACACTGAGAACAGTGGAACCTCTGTAACTGATCACCTCCTTAAGTCCACCTAGTTTTTATAGACTGGACATGCACTACACATATGTGTCAATACAGTAGGCCTAGTTCTTTATGTTGACCACCTCTGTATATTAATCAGGTTGTTACAGCTCCTTGGACGGTCAGCTTACAGAGGTTCTACTGTACTTGGTTTTCTGGCCTCCCAGCTTACACAGATGATAAACAGCTGATTAACAGGAAGTTCGGCTGCTAGATACCGGCATGCTGACTACTGATAGAAATATAAAAGGCACACAAGAGAGCAAGGAAAGAGAAAGAAAAACTGTAGTGGAAAAACAAGATCTTTGAAAGCAACAGGGGCCATTTAGTACTAAGGCAAATAGGTTTGCACATGTCAATATCTCTGAAGGCCATTATGCCCAGGAGCTCAATATGACAACTGATACTTAGAAGGGCTTTGCAAGGAAATTGCATATGGCTGCACTACTGTTTAGCAAGGCAAGGCTTTATAGAATTTTTTTTTTTTAAATTGTCTTCCAGGCTGGGCAATGTGCCTTACACCTGTAATCCTAGCACTCCAAGAGGCTGAGGCAAGAGGATCCCTTTAGCTCAGTAGTTTGAGACCAACTTGAGCAAGAGCAAGACCCCATCTCTGCTAAAAATAGAAAAATCAGCTGAGTGTTGTGGTAGGCACCTATAGTTCCAGCTACTCCAGAGGCTAAGGCAGGACCACTGCTTGACCCCAGGAGTTTGAGGTTGCTGTGACCTAGGCTGATGCCACAGCACTCTAGCCTAGGCAACAGAGTAAGACTCTGTCTCAAAAAAAAAAATCTTCCAAATGTTTGAAACATATAAAGTTTTGATGCTTAAAGGGGAAACTCTCCAAAATCCTGAACCTTCAGATATTAGAAAAGACATATATCTTCCATCAGTGCTCTGAGAGGCAGTTACACCTGTGCTCTGCATATCAGAGACTGGCTCAGGGATCAAATCAAATAACAGAGATGCAGAAACTACTGAAAAGGTCTCAAATGCTATCCAAATTAAACATTGGGACAGTAATCATCTTGGTCTTGAATTGTTCATGAAAACGATTTACAAGTTATCCTAATAAACATGCTTGTTGATGAGTTAGTTGGTCTGGAATGTAAATATGTTTTGCCTTTCCTTACGTTTAGAATGTGAACTTTTTCTAGCATGTGTGTCATACCCACTGTGGGAGGACACAGAGGGGGGATCAGGAAATAAGTAAGACTCATGACCCAAAGATATGACCTTGTTCAATGAGCAGAGCTGTGTGGACACTGTGGCCTTGTAGAAACATGTAACCAATTGAGCTACATACCTCTCTATGGTGCGTCTCAGGCCCTGTGGCAGGTGCTTGAGAGGTAGAGACACCCATGAAGCACGCAGCTGCCCTCAAGAAGCTCACAGTCAAGGATTGCTTGAGGTCAGGAATTTAATACCAGCCTGGGCAAAAAAAAAAAAAAAAGAAGTTTACAGTCTAGTCACTTTTCAAATCTTCGTTCCATTATTGGGTAAGTAGCACCTTGTCTGACACTTTTTTCTTTAAATATATTTTAATACACAAATAATAGTTGTTTTGTGCAGAAAACCAAAAAAATACAGATACAAAAAGGAGAAAAATTTAAAACATTGGCAATTCCTTTTCATAGAAATAATCAGCATTCGGTTATAGAACTGTTCCTGTAAATGAGTACTTTAATAGGATTACACACTTAAAAGACACACAAGATGGCACAGGATTGCACACTTAAAAATCTTATGTGCCCCCTAATGCATTTAGAAAGATAAAAGAAGAAAACCCCAGAAATACATCAGCTATGTTGAGAATATAAATTCCTCATCTATTCCAAACATAAGTTCCTGAAGTAATTATGATGTAAATATAGATAAATGAAGCCATAAAGATATTGTAAGAAAGCAGATGGGACTAATTATGTAACCTCAGGATGGGGAAACTGCTTAAACAAGACAGGAAATCCAGAAGCCAGAAAGAAAATAATTATAGATTCAAATACGGAAACATTTTAAACTCCTACATGATGAAAGACAGAACAGATAGTTAAAAAAAAAAAAAAAAAGCAAATAGTAGACTTGGGGAAAATGTTTGCAACATTTAGAAGACCGAAGATTAATATTCCTTTTTTTTTTTTTTTGAGACAGAGCCTCAAGCTGTTCCCCTGGGTAGAGTGCCATGGCATCACAGCTCACAGCAACCTCCAACTCCTGGGCTCAAGCAAGTCTCCTGCCTCCACAGGGACCACAGATGCCCACCACAACGTCCAGCTATTTTTTGGTTACAGCCGTCATTGTTGTTTGGTGGGCCTGGGATGGATTCGAACCCGCCAGCTCAGGTATACGTGGCTGGCACCTTAGCTGCTTGAGCCACAGGTGCCGAGCCAGATTAATATTCCTAATGTCAAAGACTCTGGCATCCCAGGACCTGCTTTAGGCCCTGACTCCCACCCCTGGGTGTTTCAGATCGCAGTGTCTTTTCTCTCTGTCAACATATGTTCATGCTTAATGTACAGAAAGTGCACAAAGAACAAGCAAGTACAAACAAAAACTCAAACATCCAAATAGAAAAATAGGCAAAGAATATAAACAAAGAATTCATAGAAGAAAGGCAGATGGCCAATGAGCATAGAAAGATGTTCAACTTCACTGTTGTCTGGGAAATACAAAATTAAAAAACTAGGCCAAGCTCAGTGGCTCACACACATAATCCTGTTACTCTGGGAGGCTGAGGTCAGGAGTTCAAGACAGCCTGAGCAAGAGTGAGACCTATGACCCATCTCTCCAAAAAATAGAAAAATCAGCAGGGCCTGGTGGTGGTAGTGCATATCTTTAGTCCTCCTAGCTACTGGGGAGGCTGAGGCAGGAGGATCACTGGAGCACAGGAGTTTGAGATTGCAGTGAGCTATGATCATGTCGCCACACTCTACCCGGGTGACAAAGTGAGATTTTGTCTCAATAATAATGATAATAAGGCCTAGCACTTACAAGGATATTGCTAATGAAAGTAAAGATTAGCATAACTTTGAGAGGAAGGTGATTTTGTAGAACTTGCTGAAAGCTTAAATGTATATACATTTTGACCCAGCAATTCCACTTTTAGAATATTCTCTTACAGAAATAATAAATGCAGATTCATAATAATAAATAAGCATGTCCATTGCAGCAAGATTTGTAATAGAAAAACATTTGAGGCTCGGCGCCTATAGCTCAACC
>NW_003852416.1:10654904-10662109 GCF_000181295.1 Otolemur garnettii
AAAAAAAAAAAAAAAAAAAAGAAAAACATTTGAATCAATATAAATATCCATCAGTAAATTTACTGTTCACATATCCATATTGGGGAATACTATTCCTAGTCTCTAAATAGAATGATATTTTATCTATGTTGACTTGAAATTATATATAATATATTATTGAATAGAAATAAAGCAAAGGTCAGACAAATATGTATAGTAATATTTGGTTTGTAAAAATATGCATGTGTATCTGTACATATCTGTGTCAGTATAAACCTAGGAAAACATTTGGAAGCATTTGAACCAAAGTATTAATAATGTATATTAGGGAAGGCATGTGGTAAAGAAGACAACTTTCACTTCTCTCTTTACATATATTTTTAATAGGAGAAATGATTATCCCTGCATTACACATTAGTTTACTAAGGCTCACACAAGGTGTCATTTGGCAAGATCAAGTGATTAGGTTGCTAGTGAGTGGCAGAACCAAGACTCCAGGTGAGGTTCTCTTGGCCCTAAAGCCCACATTTGCTTCACAATGCCAGGCTGCTGCCAACGTATAGGGTTAGCAAGACTAGTTTACAGGATTCTAACTGTGCTCTTAAGGACCTAGCCACACAGGATAATGACTAGTCCTAGAGCCATTCTTGGGTGGTTTCTGACAAGCAGAGAGGCAGGGGTAAGTTGCAGGTGTGTCCTGGGGAGGCACCCTGCTCCCAGCCTTTCCCTCTACTCCTGGAGGTCCTAGGGGTGGTCACTTAGGCATCCAGATTATCTCTCTGGGTTCTTTTCTCCTTTGAGAAAAGGTTACATAGTCTAGACAAGGTTTGCGACTTGCCAACCTGGAGACAGAAGGTGGACCAGATTATCAACTGATGCTATCTTGGTCCAAAGGTGTCATGGCTTCAGCAGACTGGGACTTTTCAGTTTCCCCTGTGTACCCTTTCCTCAACTGTGGGTTGTAAAAACAATGATGTGCCTGTGGCCTTATCTGCAGATTTTATGAGACAACCAGAGAAGATTACTATGACTCCTGACTCCTGTGAAAGCTGCAGCCATCAGAAAAGAAACCCTTAATCTAGAAGAATGTAGCAGAGTCTGTGAACTACTTAGCCTCCTGAGAGGACCATCCTTGCACTTGTGCATGCTCAGGAGCCCTGGAGCTCAAAGAGGCTAAGCCGCCTCCTTAGCCAATGTGTATAGAAAATGTCAAAGAGGATTTGGCACTGGCAGCTTTGCTCTGGGATGCCACTCACCTTCTTGTTTTTTATGTGCTATTGCTGCTTTTGGCTAACTCTCTGGCCTCCTGCCTGAACCAATATGACAGAGTCACCCTATTTCTGGTTGACATTCTTAGACTTGGCTTCTCTCTTGCCGGTCTCATGGTACTCACCTGATCCTGACTTCCTTACATACCCTTCTGGAACTTCTCATACAAAACACTCTGGGTAGCCATGCCCTGGCCAAAAAGACCCACTGACAGACTGATACATTTAAAATTCCAAAGCCGTCAGGATTCACTTTGAATCATCATCCCATCGACATGCACACTCAGGCCAGTCAATTTCCACTGACCTGCCTCTGGATGGTGAGCTCCCTGAGGGCACTGACAATGCCCACGAGTCTGCTGTATCCACTAATTACCCACTCAGGGCCTAGTATACAGAAGAATCCCAGAAGAACCTGGTAGCTAAATGAATGCTGGATGAATCTACTTAGATTCCTTTCTCCTCTGCTGTAGATGACAGCTTAAGTCATTGCAAAAAATCCACGTGAGCAGGGCTTGGCAGCTAGTAAATATTTTAGACTATAGACAAGAAGCAAAATCAAGGCTAATTAGGTATAGGTAGTTCAAAAACAAAAGAGAAACATTTCTGAGATTCATATTGATGCAGTTCAAAGTGTAATAACAACTGAGTACAGTTTTTTTGGTATTACAGTTCTCCTAATAAGAAGAATACAATTCTTTTTTGAGAAATATTTTGCTTAATTTGGGTTCACAGTGTGTTCTATCATTAAAATCTATTGCAAATGTTCTTCTGTTGATGTGGATGTGTAATGAGATTTTTATGTATTTCATTTTCAAAAATGGAAGTTGATTTTCACATAATTTGCATATGCTATAAAATATTATTATTGTTTTTTCAATGATTCTTAGCTTGCAGGCAATACAAAAAAAGGCAGTGGGCTGGAATTGGCTTTGGGCTGTAGTCTATCAACTCCTGCATTTGACGGTAATAGAGAGTAGAATGTTTCATTCATTCTTGCTCTCTCCCTCAATCTCTCTGTCTCTCCTTCACCTCAGCTCCCCCAAATCCTGCACTTTCTAAAAGTTTCCAAGATACTTTCACTCTCTTTCTTGGCTCCTTTTCCTTTTCGAAGAAGGAAACATAAGGCTGAGCCTGACAACTTCAGGGAAGGGCCCCCAGGGCCTCCGTTATTGCTCAACTGCCCAGAGTCCCAGGGTGGAGTGAGAGCTGCTGCGGCCCCTTCCCTCTCCAAGGCTGGCCTTAGCTCTTTGTCAGCCACACAAAACCGGCTGGGAAAGGCTCTCTTCTTCATCTCAAACCACAGAGAGAAGGGAGGCCTCAGGGAAGTCTGGTTAATGGAAAACAGTTGTGCTTGCCCAGCCCTACACACACAGAGAGAATGTATTTAAGTGCCTAAAATCTCACAGCAGCCTGAAAAATACATTGTTTGGGGGATGACCATAGCACAGAATTCAATGCCGGCAAAAACGACATAAATAATGCATTACAAGGACCTTCCTTTTGTAAATATAGAGAGTACTGGGACTTGAGACAGTATCAATCTTTCATTGACTCATTAATTTATTCAACAAATTGTTCAAATTTTTATGATGTGCCAGGCATTGTATCAGGCTCTGGTTATGCTGAGGAAAATAAGTCAAACATAGACCCTGCTCCCATGGAGTAAGCCCAGTATTCCATGGTATATTATAAATACTCCCTGAATTAAAATGATTGCATGGCAAAATAGTTCGGGGAAAGAGAGGTTAAAGTTACTTTACTATGAGGCTTTAGATTTTTAGAACCTTCATAGTACAGATTTCCACTGAGAACCTCCTAGAGAAGGATATACAAATACAACCCTCCTAAGCTTATTTAACTAGGGCATCCTTTTGTGAGTTGCATCTTGTGGCACCAGAGTCACATGAAACATAATTTGGAAAGCACAGCTCTCAGGACCACTGGGGACAGCCATGTAGGTTGTACATGGCCCTACATGGACCAAATAGGACCACTCACACAAACTCACACCATATCCATGGTGTCCTGAAGTTACATAACCAGTGGATACAATCTCTGTAGCTACAGGGCAAAGTGTGGGCAGCACAGGATTCATATGGCTACTACTCAGCCCCCTCTCAGCTCTTTCTCACAGAACAGTGAAGGTACTAGTAATTTTACTCATCTTTTTTTTTTTTTTTTTTTTTTTTGCACCATCGTGGTGAACAGCAAAAAAGGCAAATAAGAAGTTTCAATATAATTATAAAAATAGTTTTGGTCTCGTGCTGGGATCTGCAAACCACATGTAGAGAACCACTGACTTACAACCCCAGAATTAGAGTATGTCTTTTTTGATGGTTCTTGCAAAATCACAGGGAGGATTTGGGTAAGGCCCCTTGGGTCATGTTCCCCTCTCTGAATCAGTCACTCTGATGAGGAAGATGAGGTACTCTGATTGATCGGGCCTGCATCCTGTGAATGGCTGTCTGAGGATAGGACAGAGCAGTCCATCCAAATCACAGGGAATGGGATCCTGTGAACAGCAACAGTTTTGCAGGAAGGAGAGGGAAAGGATACTACACAGAAAAACAACTTACATATGGTTCAATAGGGTAAGAGAAGTTGGTCATAAATGCCCTGTCTAGGGACTGGGCCTATCTCTAAGGCAGTCTGAGGCCAGCACAACGCAGTAAAATGGATGAAAGCAGAGGAGGAGGGTCCCCCAGGCAGAAGGCACCAGGTCCTGAAGCTGGTTTAACTCAGCCCAGCAGACAGGATCAGGTAACCAGACTCAGGTTTGGTCAGTTTCTATGTTTTCAAGGGTAGGTACTATGTATGTTTCAGGGGCAGGTGCCTCATCTGTGGCTCCCCTCAACAATGGCGGGGTGTGACTGTTTACTATTTGGTTAGGCTTGACTAAGGAATTGGAACCCAGTGAGTCTTCAGGGGTGTCTGTGGGACAAGACAGAGTGGACTCACCTATCGGAAGCCAAGGACAAAGAAGGGCTGTCTAGCTCATCCATAAGGCCATAGAAACGAGTCACACCACACTGGACATTACAGTTCAAAAATGGCATTTGCCAAAATGCAATTCTATCAGCCTGGGCTTTTTCACTTTTACCATTTAACACTCTGCATTTTCTACTTAGCCTCAGAATTACTGATGCACTCAACTAAAATGATCTATTAGGAATATTCAAACCCGAACTCTTACCTCTTCAAGTACTCTTGGGTCTCCTTGAAGTCATACTTTCCTAGATTTCCTCCTATTTCTCTGGCTGCTGCTTCTCAGACCCCTTTTCACACCCTTACATGTTGGTAATCTTTGGAGGCTCTGCCATAAAACCTTCTTTCTTCCCTATAGGCAATCTGATCTGTCTATACGCTCTCAATTCCTAACCACATTTCTTTCTTAAAACCACTGCAAACCACCCTGCCTTCTGCATGTACAAATGCATTCTTTGTGGGCTAAGTGCCCATCAATACTTTCCTCAAGAGCCTGTGATAATCAGTGCAATTGGTGTACTATCAGTACCAACGCCATCATACACCCAAACACACAAGGAGGAATTGAATTCAAGTCATTCTGACCACCCAGATGTCCCAACTGTGATGTGGGGTGGACATGGGTGTGCACATCTATCTGTGAGATCGTCGTGAAAATGAAAAGAATCTATGAAGACCTTTTGAGAGGACTTGACTGCAGCCCTTGAGAATATCTGATTGCTCCATAAAATTGAATTGCGCAAATGAGTTTTTTCCTCTGTGCCAGGCACACAGAGTAAGTTCCATGAAGGGTACAGGATGAAAATGGTGCTGACCCAGACATGACTGTCATTAGAATAAACGTAAAAGCCCCAGTCCCAGCATCTAACAAATTAAAGACTTTAACTAAAAGGACAAGGACTGTACTCATGAATTTTAATACACAGTTTTTTTCCCTCACATTTTAACCTTCTGAAAGCAGAATGTAGCCAACAAATGATTTGTGTGTTAGTGCTTAACGGACCAATGTTATTTTCTTTTCCAGTCCTATAAAAAATAAAGATGAGATTTATAATCAATGCTGTCTTAGATTACATGAAAAAAATATTATTTGGATCTTTCAAAGAGCTTAATGCGAGATCAGATTTGTAATCCATAGCAACTTATCCTTAAATCCCCACGTCTGTCTCTTTTGGTCTCCAGCTCACTAATAATCTCACAGCTACCTAGAAACCTCCCTCTCTCTCTCTATCCTTCCCACCAAAACACAGTGTTCTCAGGCTTCCTCTGCCTCTTTGCCCTCTTCTCTCTGGGAGGCAATCTCAGCCGCAGTGTATGGATGTCTCCCCAGCCCCACGCCTCTGGTTCTTCCCCAACCCTGCTGATGGACCTGCCTTACTTAGAAAAAGAGAGGGGCCTAACTGCTTGCCAATTACAGTCTTCTTTAGCAAAGGAAGGGGAGAGAAAGAGCCTCTGAACAGTCCCACAGGAACGGTTATGACAGGCAGAGGAGCTATGCAGGCTGTGGGCATTCTGAGAAGGCTCATATTTTAAAACTACTCACTGCGGGGCAGCACCTGTGGCTCAAAGGAGTAGGGCGCTGGCCCCATATGCTGGAGGTGGCAGGTTCAAACCTAGCCCCGGCCAAAAAAACTACTCACTGTGACCACTGCTCTCCATGAGCTTCACTTGCACACATGTACATGTGCACACACACGTGCTTGAACAACTGGCCAAGGCCTCTCTCTGCTGCCTCATGTCACGCCAGGACCTCTTTTCCAGGAATGGAGAGGCCTAAGAAGGAGAGATGGAAGTGAGCCAATCAGGTCATCCAGCAAATCAGTACAAGAGGGCAGGACAAGAACAAAACTCTCCTGGATTGGCCCAGCTGTCTCAGATGGAAAGCCTGGCCTACAGAGAGTTTGGGGGGCCTGTATCAGAGCAGAAGGGCTGTGTTAGCCTGGCTGGCTTGATGCCAGGGCACCAATGGGACTGGAGCCCCACTCTTATCCCTACAACACTCCCCCCCCTGAAAAATAGGCATAGAAGGGCAGAAACATGCTAAAGAGTGGTCTCCCCTGAATGAAGAAGGCCTCATGTCTGGGGTGATGTGCAGTTGCAAAGAGAAGGGAAAGCAGGCAGGTGGCAGGAAAGCAAGTCCTAGGAGCCGCCTGCAGCCCAGGGTCTTCAGGAGGCATTGATTAGGTGGGGGCCTTGCCCTTTGCAGGGTCCTTTGCAGAGCAGTGAAAGTAGGAAGAAGAAAGGGGAGAGGCTGTGCTCAGGAGGAGCTCTGGAGGAAATCAAATGTCGACACAGGTGTAGCTCAAGTCCAGTCTCATCTATAAATCCCACGCCAGAGCAGCCAAGGCCAGCTGCACCCTAGGAATTGCCAAAAGGCTGCTCAGCGCTCAGAGCTGGTGGGAAAAGTCAGATAGGTGGATTTGTAGACCTTGTGTGAATGGACAGAAGACTGAGAATAAAGGCCCAGTTCCCTGGGGGCTTTCAGAGCCAGACCCAGGCCAAGCTTCAGTGCCTCTTTCTCAGCTCCTGCTTTCTGGTGTCTCCTGGTTGCAGGGTGTTTGTGTGGTTGGGAATAGGTCAGGTTTAATTATTAAACATCTGGTCAGCCTAATCAATCTAGAGTCCAGACCAAGGTCTTTCTTTCTTCCAGGACTGAAACCCCCACTCATGGCCCAAGTCCCTCAGTGCTTTTCAGATGTTAGCAAAGGAGAGTCCCGGGAGCCTCCTGTAGCCCTGGGTCTTCAGAAGGCATTGATTAGGTGTGGGCCTCGGACAGGCAGGTGTGGTTTCCAAAGCACAGGGTGAACCCAGGCCATCTACCCAGTGTTGACAGAACTGTCATAAACACTGCTTTGTTCCCGGCTCTGCCTGGGGAGGCTGAGGAGAACTGGGTGGGCCAGGCTAGGTGGGGGTGCAGTGTGAGGACAGAGGTTTGGGGAGTAGATGTCCCTAGGGGCACAGAGAGATGAG
>NW_003852416.1:10662129-10754098 GCF_000181295.1 Otolemur garnettii
GAGAACTGGGTGGGCCAGGCTAGGTGGGGGTGCAGTGTGAGGACAGAGGTTTGGGGAGTAGATGTCCCTAGGGGCACAGAGAGATGAGGCCCACATAGGAGGCCCAGCTCTGTGTCTACAGAAAAATCTGGCTGTTAAAAGGCCAAATTTTGGGCAACACAAGCAGAGCTGTATCATCAACCATCAGAGCCAACTCCCAGCCCTGGGTTGGGGGGCCTGGGGAGGGAAAAATGGGCAGAGCCGAGGTGGCAAGGTGGGGGGGGGGTGTTCTCTGGCACTGCTCCAAAGACCCACCCGGCTCCTCTAGCCGGCTCTTCTAGCCAGCAGGCTGGGCCAGTCCTCACGGTGCCTGGTGACTGGGCAGAGACCTGGGCTCAGGCCTCAGGGGATGGGGTTGCTTAGTCCTTCAGCTGACATTCACGGGTACCTGCTCTGTGGCAGGCACAAGGGAGAGGGTACAGAACCTGCCCTTGTAGATACGATAACGACCACAGAGGCAAATCTATAAACATATGAGAAGGCAGCATGCTTAGGGATGTAAAGGAAGGGCTCTCCTGTGGTGTGTGAGTCCAGGTTAGGGGTCCAAACTGTCCTGGGACACAATGTGGGGCCAGAAACACATGTGGGGAGGTCAGAGAAGGTCAGGAAGATTTTGTAAAGGAGGTGACACTTAAGTAGAGCACTGACCAAGGTTTCCAAGTAGAGGGAAAAGAAAAGGGCATTTCAGAGAATGCCAAAACCATGTGCAAAGCCAAGGAGCTGAGACGGGGCCTGTTTGGGGACCAATGAGCACTAAGCATGTCTGAACCACAAGTGGAGGTGGTGGGGGTGAGAGGGTGGGTGCAGACAAGCCCGCTGCTAATAGCAGAACTCCCTGCCAAAGGGAAGAAGGTGGTAATAGCAAGGACCATAGCTCTTATAGCATGGGAGAGTTCAGGGGGAAAAACAACCCCACCACCTCCACCTTGGGATTGACAGCAAGTCTCCACTCCTGCCTTACTTTCACCCCAACCACGTCAGGCAAGCCCACACCACATGTCAAAGTGTAGATGGGAGGACCGAGGGGGCAGAAGGTGGACATTCACCTGAGCCTCAGAATGAGTTCAGGGACACAGTGTGGGGCAAATGTCTTTAACTCAGGAACTCAGGGTTTCTGATTCCCAGCATGGAGACTGGTCCTTGAGCCAGAAAACTCCCTCCCAGGCTTACAAAGAGTGAGGGGGAAAGAGTGAGGGGGCAAACAGGGGGCACGCTCTGCACCCTTCCTCCTCAGGCCAGTCCTTCTCAGGCGGATTCGAAAGACAGATCGCAGACTCAGCCTGAGAGGGTCAGCTCTTCTTCTCTGTCAGGCTGGGTCCCTCCTGGCTATAGTTGTCCCTTGGGGGAAACCTCAAAAAGTACATGCTGGAGAGAATTTTTTTCTCCCACAATCCAGATACCGGCCCCACCCAGAACTCTCTGTTGTCAGTTGTGTGTGGCAGGGAAGTCAGATGGTAGAGATAGCAGTGGCCTCCTCCTTGTCCTAGGGACATCGGTTCCTGGGAGTTCAGCCAACTGACAGGAGATATTTGAAAAACAGATTTTGAAAACATACCACAACAAAAATCCCCCAAACTTAAGCCAGTATAGTCACTCTCAGGTGGGCTGGTCAGGTGGAATAAAGGCCATTGGGCACCAGGAATGTCACTCTGATATAAGGAACTACTTTACTTTTTTTTTTTTTTTTTTCTTTGAGGCAGAGCCTCCAGCTGTCCCCCTGGGTAGAGTGTCGTGGCATCACAGCTCACAGCAACCTCCAAATCCTGGGCTCAAGCGAGTCTCCTGCCTCAGCCTCCCAAGTAGATGGGACCACAGGCCCCCACCACAGCGCCTGGCTATTTCTGGTTGCAGCTGTCATTGTTGTTTGGCGGGCCCGGGCTGGATGCAAACCCGCCACCTTGGGTGTACGAGGCTGGCGCCTTAGCCTTTTGAGCCACAGGCCCTGAGCCAGGAACTACTTTAAATAGATAGGATCATCCTAATGTCCCATCCAGGGGGCTCCCACCCACTGTGCTTTTCAACACAGCCTTCTGGACCGTCAGCTACCCACCCAAGGATTTTTTCAACACCTCTCAGTGCCCCTGGCCACACCATGTTCAGGTCCTCAGAGTTCTTCTAAAATATGGTGTCATGTAGAACAATTTCCCCCAGATATACTGGAATGCTCTTTATTCTGATAAGGGACCCATGGAATGGAGCGTGTTTCCTCTTTGGCCTTGGCTCCCAGAAGCCTCCCAGTCACATCTCATGCTCCATCGGCCCTTACAAATCGCATATTTGCCACCTCAAAGCTTCTTGAGTCCTAATTTAAATTTTTTCTGTTGACTTAATCTGGTCCTACATGGCCTGCGTTGTACATCATCTGAACTCCTTGTTGACAGGTCAATAGCAATCAAGTTTCCCTCAGGAAGAAGAAGTCAAAAGTGCCAAGTCTGGAGCTATGGGAAAGACCTTTTGATCACACCCCAGTGCCCCTGAGTCCTCCAAGAGCAGAAAGCAGGATGCTTCTCTTTTTTCCTTTCCTGATGCGGGAGGGGTTTTGAGCAGCCCCGGGGCCCTCCATCCTCTCTTATCCCCTAGCTCCAGCTCCCTGGAGGAGAAGGAAGAAACAGCATTTCTTTGCCCCGCCTTTGGCCTTCCTGCCTATTTTCCTCCAGTGTTGTAGGTAGGGGTCTTTCTTTATCTACTTTCTAGGAAGGAGAAATAGTGCAGATGCCAGTTTCTGGGATTTAACAATCAGGAAGTCAGTCTTAAGCCCATGCAGCTAAACTAGGCTTTCCACCTTACCCCCCTGTTCTCACCAGACCTGGAGTCTACAGGCGTTAGGGAGATGTAGGAAGACCTTTGCCCTGAGCTAGGCAGTGGAGAATGGTGGCTGAGAGAGTGGTATTAAAGTCCTGGTACTTGGGTTCGAATCCCCACTCTGTTGCCTCCTGGCTGGCTGACCCTTGACAAACCACTTTGTCTCTCTGAGCCTCATTTTCCCTATATCTGAAGTGACATGGAGAATAACAGCACCTGCCTCTCGGTTATGAAGAGGCCAAAGGACCACGTCCCTACACAGGATACACAGAGTGAGGCGTGTGGGCAAGCTCAGTAATCAGCCTTACTGATCTCAGTACTGGGAGAGGCTCACGGAGGGTGGGAGAGAACGTGTGTAAACCCAGGGTCTCTGACAGACAGTGACATGCCTCTAGGCGATGCCTCTGCTCCTTGTACCTCCTCCCCAGGAGGATTGCTGACTCTGCAC
The DNA here is from genome assembly GCF_000181295.1 of Otolemur garnettii. Classification (NCBI taxonomy): domain Eukaryota; kingdom Metazoa; phylum Chordata; class Mammalia; order Primates; family Galagidae; genus Otolemur; species Otolemur garnettii. Next base: position 10,665,419 of record NW_003852416.1, read on the forward strand.
AGCTCTCTGTGCTCAGGGACAGGGCTGTCCCCAGATGAGGGGCCGTTTTGGTAACCATGGCACTTTTAGCCATTGAAGAAGATATAGAGAGCACTAGAAAACGGACTTTTGCCTAAGCACAGTAAGTCTGAATCCAGTTTAAAAAGTCATGGCACGTGCTCCCAAACCCAATCTGGTGACATGCACCCCCACACACAGACATACACACACACACACACATACACACACGTGCACACACACACACACCCCACACACACACAAACTACCAGCACTTCCCTTCAGCTCCTTCTGCCATGGCCAGTCTGGTGTCCTTTTCCTGCCCCCCATTTGTCAAGTCTTTTCCACCCAAGAATGTCCGCTATCTTGAATGGTCTTTGTTCATATCTCTTCTGCCCCTATTCCAGTAAAGTAAATGCCCCCTTCTATTCTAGGAGCTTTTGGGCAAGTTCTTGGTCAACATCCAGGGCAGTGTTTCTCAAAGTGTGATCAGTGGTCTCCGCCTGCATTGAATCACCCCAGATTGGTTTTTTTTTTTTTTTGAGACAGAGCCTCAAGCTGTCCCCCTGGGCAGAGTGCCGTGGCATTACAGCTCACAGCAACCTCCAACTCCTGGGCTCAAGCGAGTCACCTGCCTCCACCTCCCAAGTAGCTGGGACCACAGGCGCCCGCCACAACGCCCGGCTATTTTTTTTTTTTTGGTTGCAGCCGTCATTGTTGTTTGGCAGGTCCGGGCTGGGGATTCGAACCCGCCACCTTTGGTGTACGTGGCTGGCGCCTTAGCCGGTTGAGCTATAGGCGCCGAGCCCCCAGATTGGTTTTAAATGCAAATGCCTAGGGGCCTCCCCAAGACCTAGTGGATCTGAATCCCCATGCAAGGGGCTGGGAATCTGAATTTCTAGCCAACTCCCCACATGAGTCTGATGGAGCCAAAACATGAGAATCGATGATTTGTCTTGAGTCCCTTGCTGAGTGCCAAAGTCCAGCGAGGGCTACGCCTAGAAAATTCATGAAATAACATAATTGAAATAGCCTAAACTCGCCATGTAGCCCCAACAAGACTACCTAGAGGAGATTTGGATTCTAGTCTTGGCCCTATACTAATAAGCTGTGTTGCCTTAGGCAAGTTACATCCCTTCTTTGGGTCTGTTTGCTCACTTTCAAAAAAGACTAAAACTTGGGTGCCTCTGGGGCCTGGAATTTCATTTGGAATAGATGCCGTTGTAAGGCCATCATGACGGGAAAAGAAAATGGGGAGTTGTCAGGAGTGGGCCCAGCCATCCAACCACTGCTGAGGCAGACAGTCAATAGTGGCTACTGATGTTCAAAGGGGCAGAGATCTTGGGCAAGACTGGGGCCAAGGCCAGTATCCAAGTGACCCGATCTCATGGGGCACTGTGAGAAGCAGCCCCAGTGTCTAGACCACACAAGGGAGGTGTGGGTCTGAGTGTCACAGCTCCAGCCCACCAGACTGGCTCAGAACCAGGTGCCAGGGCCCACAGGGTTATCCAAGAGCAAATGGGACACCCAGGGATGGGGAAACAACTGCAACTCAGGGCGGTTCCTGGCAGAGTGTCTGCAGTACACAACACCAAGAGGCACCATCCTATAGGACGCAATGTGGTTGGTGCTCTCTGGAGTTGTGTCACATAGAACAACATGTTGGAACTAGGCACCAGGGTCACCCTCAAGCATCCTGCATCCCGAATTTAGGGCAGCAGGACCAGCTCTAGGTCCATTCACTGCTTTGAACAGCTGGGCACAAACAGCAGCTGCAGTGAAGAATGTTTCCCCATCCCTCTTTGTTGGGAACTGGAGACCTGGGCTCTGCTTAAGGATGGCCACGTGAAGTAGCGGGGTGGAAGGACAGTAGGGACAGATGCCACAGGAAATTTCCTTGGATCTGCAATCTGATCTGGTAATTACAGGTGCTCCTCTCCTTGCCCTCTGGGTCCAGGCTTCTCAGACCCTCCCCGTTGACTCAGGAGCACTGCCCACAAGAGGGAAAGGCCCAGGAAGATTCCAGTCTATACAAAGGACTGGCCAACTGGCATTGTTTTGCCAGAAGAAATGGTTGAGAAAGAACTTAAGAATACCTAAAATTTGGAGAATTGCTGTCCAGAGCATAGATTGCAAAAGTAAACAAGATTTGGTGACTTGCAGCATACCAAATGCTTTTAGCAGCAATTAGCTTAACCCAAAACAACCCTGGGAGGCGATTAATGCTATTATCCCATTTTACACCCAAGGAAGCAGGCTGATTAACAGTGACTGGCGTGGGCCTGCTGTTTCCACTACAGCACTGACCACTAGATCTTCATCTTCATAGCGGATTAACTGCCAGAAATGGCCAAACCCTGGTACAGGATGACTGGGTTCAGATGCCAGAAGACTGGGGAGCACTGGTAGGAAAATTAGGGGTTTATAAGAGGCCATGAGATTTTTGTATCTAAGCCTCCAAAAGGAACAGCAGCCCCACCCCCCACTTAGACTTATCCTCCAAGCTTACCCCTAAAAACCTCTGATTGTCTCTGGCAGCCTAAGCAGAACCCTCTCTGTTCAGCCCTACAGGGGTCTAACCTGCAGCCCCAAATGCAGATTAGGTGAGGACTTTTTTGCTATCTGTGGTGGCAGATATTGCAAAAATTATGCACAGATTTTTTCTTTTCTTTTTGCTTATCGGCTTTCGTTAGTGTTTGTGTATTTAATGGGAAGCCCACGACAACTTTTCTCCTTCCAATGTGGCACAGAGAAACCAAAAGGTTGATCCCCTGCCAGAGGGACCAAATCCCTTTTTTTGTACTGGGGAGCTTCCCCCAGCCGAATGTCGAGGACCCCTGCATGACACACATCACTCACAAGCTTTCAAATTCTCTTTATTAAAAATTTTTATTTTTTCCTTTTGTAAAAACAAACACGTTGCAGTCAATTATACAGATCAGGAAAAGTGGTGATAATTTGTAGGACACGACAAATTTTGATACTTTACAAGGTCAAACTTAATGTTTTTGTTTTTCTCATAAACTCAAAAAACAAACTCTGGTCCAGTTCAAGTATATAATCGAACAGATCACAGCCTCGACTGTCCAAGAATGGGAAACTCTGATACTAATGGCTGCTGCTCACACCAACGTCAAATTTACAAAATTCTTTGGGAAGATTGTCTAGATATCCTTCATTTCAGGTGTCAACAATGAAAAGAAAATTATACAGGCCTTTATTATATTGTACCGAGGGTACAAATGAATCTGTTGCTCAAGGTAGTAACTGCTCTTGGGCAACCTTTTCTGGGAGACACTTTGAAATGGCTGACAAAACACCAAAGGAGCGCTTTAAAAAATAAATCAATATTTTTCTGGCTGCCTTTAATACTGCATCGGGTGTGACACACATAGGAATAAAAAGTGCAAATTATAGGGTTGGTGAAGGACCATGCCAATGGAATTGTATAAAAATAAATAAAAATAAATACATATATGTACACATACAAGTATAGACTCTTAGATGATTTTAAATGGAAGGTTCTGACTGAATGCAGAGACAGCCTCTTCTCTCTCCTTCCTGGGGCTCTCTCTAGCTTTCCAGCATGAAGGTCAGTCTATCAGCAAGGGAGGCATTACATTACCAGGGAACAAGACCATCTGGATTTCCATGGCAATGCTGCTGGGGTTGGGGGAGGAGGAAAGTGAGCTCTGAGGTCTGTTCCCACTTGGCTGGGAGACAAAGCACCCAGCCTCTCTGATAATGCATGGTTCCAGGCTCTGATGGAGGATGTGGGCTCTTGCCAGCAAGGTTCAGATAGGAGACCAAAGAGCTGCCCACAGACCTCCCCACAGTGGGAAGAAAGACACATGGGGCCAAGGGCTTTTTGAGAAATAGAGGAGGCACCGCTGGTGTCCAGAATGCTGGGTTAAAACCTATGGAATTGGCCAGGGGAACAATCTGGGCTGAGCCACGATCTTCAAACTTTATTCTATTTGAGATACCAACTTGCCTAATACTCCCATACGGCTTAGTCAAAAGATAAAATTACAACAAATTTGAAGATCTTAATTGGCTTTTATTTTTGATTCTAGAACTGGGCAACACCTCATTCTACAAACTAGAACAAGTGTTCCCATGAGCTGAGCAGGGGAGGTTGGCTTTGGACAGAAACGGGCTGAGGAGGGAGACACAGAGAACAAAAGCCAGACTGGTCATTTCAAAGTTACTTTCCTTGTAAAAGTTAAAGCAGAGGTGACTTCTTTGTCATGTTGGTGAAAACTGGCCTTTGGGAGGATTTGGCTCTTCTCTCTCTCTCTCTCGCCTGATTTCTTGAAAGGTCAGATAACCAACTTAGTCTTGGCTTGCTGATGTGAAACCTTAGCATGAGTGACTCCATTTTGGTTTGGTCTGTTGGGCCTACTGCAGGCCCTCAGTCCAAACCAGAGGCCTTATATACATCTTATTTAACAGGACAAGCTCAGGTTTCTTGTTTCTTCCAACCTCTCCTCACCACGCCTGTCCAGACTGGTCTGTTTCCCTCTGTGCTTGCCTTAACTCTTATCTCCCACGGACTCCCATGGTTCTCTCTTTGCCAGTGACAATATGCTTCAAGGTTTATTTTACGTTCTACATTTGTTTCCTTTCTGTGCCTCAGTTGCCTGACATAAAAGGTATTGAGTTAATCTCTCCACCTTCCTTCCATTAGTGCAAAGAATGTGCTGTGTACTCTGACCTACCATAAAAAGAAAAATGAAAACAAAATCTCACAGATAATCCCTCCTCAGCGCACCTGCCCACAGTCACGATTGCAGACAAGACAACAGGAACTGCCCAGAGGAGCATGACCCATCTTTCTTATTTTATTTTTCCCAGGCTGAACCATGGAAGGCACCTTCAGGGGAGTAGCTCAGCTCCTGAAAACAGCCCCAGGCTCCTTTCTGACCTTTCCAAGATCTGCTGTGTGGCTGAGGGAGAGCCTCATTTTCCCCAGCACTTTTGTCCCACACCCTTCCCATGGACTGTCTGGGTAGAGACCCCACGGCCCATCAAGGGCCTGAAGGCACTGACCTCCAGTACCATACTGAGCACTGGGAACAAGGCATCTGACATCTTAACATCAAAGTCTGAATGTGCATTGGGTCAACCCCCAAGGGCCCTCAAATGCTCCATTTCAGTTCTCCAAGCCTTCTCTTTCTTTAGCTTCATCCCCCATTTAAGAACCATTTGAAAACCATGCCACTGTGAGGCTGTTGTACCCCGGAGTGCAGACACCAAGGTTGAGGCAAGGACAGATGCTGCTTCCTTGTTATTGTCCCTTTCAAGCCAGTGCCACCTGCTGCAGAGGCCAGCGCCTGATCTAAGGCCATGCCAACTGCTGGTTTAGCTGGAGGCAGAAGATGCTTCCGTTTTCACTTTTAATTAAAGTGAATCTCTACCAAATTCATTGTCCAGAACAGAACAAACCCTGACATCTCCCAAAATCAAGAGGAGGGAAATACTTTTGGAGGAAACTTATTAGAGCTTCTAAAACCATGAAAGGTTCTTTTCATCCTCCCTAAAATTCATTTAATTTTACATTAAGGCATACATCTGGCAGACTTATACAATAGTTGAAAAGAGGAAAGAGTCCTTCAAAATAGGGGCTTTTCTGAAAGGTAGTCTAGCTGGAGAAAGAAGTAAGGAAGCCACTCTCAGCTTCTGCCAACTGTCTGTGATGGCCCCTTTTCAGGACCACAGGGTCCCACTAGGCTTCCCCTGCTCTCCCTGGGGACACCAGGCAGAGACACCACCAGGCATTCACTGAAGTGGTTCACTTGACCCAGAAGTTTCCATGAAACATTTCCTTGCATGACTCAGCCTGGCCTGACCTGTTATATCCTATCAAAAATTCAAACACTGTGAAAATCCCTGAGAAGTTGGATTTTATGAAGAGGAAATGATCCTTGGCACAGCAGGAAGGAGGGAGGGAGGGAGGAAGGGAGGGAGAGAGAAGCAAATTGAAAAATCGCTTGAGAGAAACTGAAGTCAACAGGGAGTTGGTGACCCTCGGCGGGCTGGACACGCCAGGGTGATTTGGCTCCTGGAGATACTTTGGGGGTGTTTTAATGAGTCTCTGGGAACAGACCCAAGCAACATGCCCTGCCTGGCTTTCCTCCCTTTCGGGCTTCAGTCCTGGCCCAGAGGTCAGGAAGGCCCCACTTGGGCAGGCCTCCCTCTCCCACCTCCCAGCAGCAGCAGAAGCCTCAGAGTTTTTTCCTTTCGAAGCGTGGCACAATCCCGCCATCCTCAGGCCTCGGGCTGCCTGCCCCCTCGGTCTCCTTGAGGCCCTCCTCAGCCAGCTGGGACAAGTACTTCTGTGGTGGGACAAGAGAAGAAGCAGAGGAAAAGACATGTCAGTGGTGACCCAACAGGAGAGGGGAGAAGGGGATGTGCCCACTCTCCTAGCATCTGGGCCTGGCAGGGGGACACCCTGCCCTGCCCCAATCCCCCTGGGGCCACAGAACCCATGAGAAGCCCCTTATTATGTTAGCTTACAAGTAATACGCATCTCTGTAGGAAAAGTACAAAGTGCAGCTACAACAGCAAACACTTCCAAACCCCTTATCTGCTGTCAAGCACTATTCTAACTGGTGGACTTATCTAAATACACTTAATCCTCACCAGGACTCTGTTTTCCAGAAAGAACCCAGTCTCTAGGCAGCGTGTCCACATGTGAAAGGCAGAAGGAGGGAAGCTGGAAGGCAGGGGAAGACAAGTGCTGGCCTATAGCAATTGTGTAAGACAGAAACCACAGCCTGACATCTGAGACTCCCTGTCAGGGCAAGCTAGCAGGTGGTGAGGTCTGGAGGTCTTTGGATAGATTTAAAAATGACCTGTCTGTTCTACAGTTGGGGGCAGCCTCCACATGGGCCCCAAACACTCACTCACATTACTGACCCTGGTAAAATACAGTGAGCCAGGCTGGGCTAATTGGACTATCCAGAGTCAACACAGCAATACAGGATGAGGAATAGCCTACAGCCGCAGATGGAGTCCCCTGCCTGTGGCAGGGCTGCAAGGACAATGCCCTGTGTTAGGAGTTAGAAAGATTAGGTCCAGCACAATGTTCTCTGCTGTCAGAGGTTCAAATTCCAGCTCTCAGCAGCAGGTTGTCAAATACTCTGACATTCATCAAGAGAGGGTGATGATGATAAGTACTGAATAAGAGGCAACACAGAGTGCTTATCAGAGTGCCTGGCATAGAATAGACAGTAACATTGCCTTTCTCATCTGCAGCACTAGCCACATGATTTCGGGAAAGTCACTCTTCTTCTGTTGGCCTCAGACCCCTCAACAGTGCCTTCCTCACCCCTCCTCCTGGCAGGATTCTGAGGGTCAGATGTGAGGATGTGCGTGAGATAGCTGGGTCTGCTATCTCTTTCCTAGGAAAGACTGTGGTTGGCTTCCTGAGATGGGGACAGCCTGACTGGGAGAGTGGTGAACCATGGGTGCCAGGTGGCAAGGCTGCTAACTGGGGGCTCAGGGAGGGAGACCGTGTGTTGAGGAAGGCAAGTAGATGGGCATCTGGCATAAGGGTGTGTTTCCTCCTGGGACCTGGGGCCAAGCAAGTACCCGCTTTTCCTCTCTAGCACTGACTGCACCTGTTGTTCTGGATCACTCTGTGGGTTGGTTCTTGCAGAGCCATGACAGCCCGGGGTACAGCAGGGGTTGCTCAGAGAGGAGGAGGCTCATTCCACCTGCTGTCTGCCTGGAAGAGTAGGCCCCAACCCCCTCTTCGGGGCCTCCTGGTGGCTGCTAAGTTTAAAAGTTGCCTGACTTAGTGTCAGCCAGCACCTGCTGCTTGGAGTGGGGTGAGCCAGACTGTGTGGACAGAGGCATTCAGTCAGGGCCACTGGTAGAAATCCTATCTGGGAAGTCTGTGATGGAGGATCCCAGCTCCCTGACAGGTGCACCAGGTAAACCTAAACTACACTTGGCCAGCATGAGAGGGTGAGCTAATGTCTGCTTCAAATGTGGACCACAGGAAGGGTTCTGGCCTGCTGCAAAGATGGGAGTCTGACTGGGGGTCTGGCCCAGAGGCCCCAACACAGTGCAGCTCACGGCCTGGGAAAAACACAGGATTTAGAGTAAGAAACCCTGGCAAGTCTGAACTCTTCCTAACTCCTGAGGTGACCGTGAGCTGTGTGGGCCCCTTGGGTGCTACACAATCCCACCAGGGCTGCTGGATGAGATAAAAGATTCTCACAAGGAGGCATCAGAACCTGCTGGAAAGACTGTTCACATTGTGTGCTCTCAAAGCCACAAGAGAATGAGTTAGCAAAGTGTAGTGTGGGATCCAGGAAGCTGCACTTCAAAGATTCCAGCTGGTACACCAACCAAGGTTTGGGAAAATCAGGACTAGGCAATCTTCAAGACCCCGTCGGTCCTGCCTTCTGTGGACTTCATCTTATTGGGGAAGGGGATGATTGTGTCCTCAGACCTGATGACTGCCTGGACTGCCTTAGGCAGCCCAGTCTAAATCTCCTGCTTTGGCCAAGTCAGGCCTTCACTGCCCTACCCCAGGAAAGGCCAGGCTCTGGGCCTGGGCCCTGTGACTGTCTCAGTCAGAGAGCAGCTGCTCTCCAGAGGGAAATCAAGAGGCTTAAATGACCTGAGTTTAGACACAGCCAATGACAGTTCCTTGCAGATGATAGCCCAGGCCATGACATTATAGGTCTCAGTTTCCAAGATCAACTTAGTAAAGTAAAAAGAGGAATGTGATTAAGAATCAGGTGATCTGATCCTAAGTCTAGTAATTCACTATTTCTATGGCTTAGACAAATCACATAGCTTCTCTGGGCCTCAGTTTCCTCAATTATAAAACAAGATAGTCACCTTATACCCTGGTTTCTTAACTAGGAGTGCACATTCAAATCATTTACAGAACTTAATCCAATTACATATAATTGTACTCCCCACCCCCGAGCCCCAATTCTAATGAATATCTCACCTATCTCGTACTGGTATTTTAGGAACAATGTCAAGGTGATTCTGGTTCATATCCCTGGTTGAGAACCACTGGATCAATTACATTTTGACAATTTAATGGTAACAGTAATGCCTTGCCTAGGACTAGGGAAAAGTCATGATTAGAACTTCTTGAGTTGAGACCTGTGAGTCAAACAGCTAGTCAGATTCCTTACAGTAAAAACAGGGGGTGTCCTCAGTGAGATACTGAGCCCTGAACATCTAATATACCAACTTTTCCATTAAGTTGTTAAAACTCATCCCAGAAGATGATTAGGAAAACCATATTCTAATATACCATAGGTTAGCTAGGTATCCATTACAGAACATATTTGTATATTTCATTGATTTTTAAGACATTTTTTCTGCACGTAACAGCTCTGAAATCAAAATGCATTATATAGTTGATGGAGTCTCACCATTTAATTTGTACCTTTTTTTTGTTGTTATCAAAAAATAGTGTTGTGTCTCACAAGTGATGGCACCTTAGATTGGATGAAATATGGTATACGGAGTATTTTTATATGTCACCTTTTAATGTACTTTATAATATATTTTATTTATTGCTTGTTTCTTCCATTAGAATGGACAGGGATTTTGTTGGCTTCATTGCTGCTGTTGCTATATCCTCAGTGTCTTGAACCGTGTCTAGTACATAGTACAGCTGTCATACATATTTGCTGTGTGGATGGACATTTAAATAGAACACATTTGTGGTTTTTATTCTAACAAACAAGGATACCTGCACAGGGGAAAAGAAACTTAAACATCTGCATCCGGGCCATCCAGACTTTATGGGAAGGGGCAATCCCCAACCATGGGCAAGGTGAACTCTGGTCTAACGGGAGTTAGGGAGAGGCTGATGTTGACAAACCCAACCCAGACAGATGCTCTGGGAGCACATGGGAAGCACCCCTGTGTGGAGCAGCCTGGTAGAGCCAAGTCTGCGGGAAGAGCAGGAGTTCTCCGTGTGGTGGAAGGAGATGGAAACTTACAGAAGCAGGAAACAGTTGCTTATGCTTTGGGAGCACAAGTAGCCTGTGCCTGGAAGATGAGAGCTAGGACAGAGGGCAAGCAAGGCCGAGGATCTGGATGCTGAGCCTGGGGACCCCAGGGGGTGCCGGGCAAGGAAGGCTAGTGGTTACCTGCAAGTTCCTATAGTGGACAGCACTGCGACAGTGGCTTATCTTCGCCATCTCCTCGCTTGTGTAGAACAGCCCACACAGCTTACAATAGAACCCAGTTCTGGGAACCACGAACTCCACCCCTGGGGAAGGACAGGGGAAAAACAGGCAGGGTTAGGAAGGTGTGGGAGGCCCCTGAATCCTGTCAGCCTTCAGGGGAATATGGGAGGAACGAGCTCCTCCCTGCATTTGTTGACTTTGGCTGGCTACTTGGCCTCTCCAGGCCTCAGTTTCCTCATTTGCAAAATGATCACAAAGAGACTAGCACCTACTTCATTCCCAAGTGCAGGTGAATGCAGGGGATGTCCCCGCACTGTGCTGAGTACCTAGCAATCCCATTCCCTACAACTGTCCTCAGGGAGGCCAGGTCTAGCCCTCCTACTGCCAACCTGCATCCAGGCAAAGGAAGGAGGGAGGGTTCTGACGCTCCTGACGTTTCCCTCCCTGGATTTCCTTTCTCCACACTGTACCTCTCTCTGCAGCTGTTGTGACCAGGCCTCTAGAAGAATTCTCTCATTTTCATTGGTTTATTTTAGAATTATGTTCATTAAAGAAAAAATTTAAAATAAATAAAAGTGAGGGGAAAAAATCACCCAGAGTCACTCCAATCCAAACATTTTCTTCCACACTATTTATCTATACATAGGGTCATTTATTTATTTATTTATTTTTGGCAGTTTTAATCAGACCCCAAATGCAATGTTGCATCCTCCTTTTTATCATATAATGTATATCAGAACCATTCTTCTACCTTCCTCCAGGCTTTATCTGAGCCATCAATTAGTAGCACTTAATTTGAGATTTATTCAATATAAGTCTCAGAATTTGGGGTGGATACAACCAGAGGATTCATCTTTGAAGAGATGGTGGCTGCCTAGTCTCCAAGAAGGAAGTTTTGGGGGGGGGGGGTGTCACAGGTCTCCTCTTGAAGACATGGTCAGACAGCAGAGTTTAAAGAGCCCCATCTGAGAGGGTCTAGGCCACAACTGGGAGAGTCAGAGAATAGAGTTACAAAGAACACAAGCTCTGCTCAGTGGGTATTTAACAGTGAAGCTTGAGCCAAGGCACAGGGATATGAGGGCTGTGAAAAGCAGTGCCCATAATGCAGCTAAATGAGAGGGGCTGATGTCCCGAACACCCAGATGTCATGAGCAGGCTGGGACCTGCATGTGAGCAGGGACACTGAAGCTTGGCTCAGCCGGGCTGCTAGGGGTGAGCAACCCTGGCTAGACAGAAGGAGAGAGGGGATCTCGAACGGCACAAGTAGGGGAACAGTAGCTTCTCACAGGGAGGGACATGGGATGGTGGCCCTGCAAGGGACTGCAGGGCCAACCACAAGCCCACCTCTCCTCCTCCTTCACTTTCCTCCTCTCACCTCCTGAGGCACTGAGCTAAGTGCCTGGAAGACCCTGTCATAGAAAAGCAGCCTAGACTTGTAATCAGAACTTTTTTTCATTTAAAAAAAAAACAAACCCAGCAGCTTATCATTGTGAAGGGCAGCTCCAAGAGAGGGCGGGAGGAGGGAGAGAGGGAGGGCTGGAGGCCTGCCCAAGCCTGCAGCCAGCCCAGAGGGTTGCTGGGCTATGGTCTGGGGCCCAAGGCAGCCTCCTCGGACTGGTTTTCTTAAACTGCCACGTAGCATGCCTCATGCGTGCCCCAGTAGCTGGTGGCAGTCCCCAGAAGTGAGGGGCCTCACTCAGGTCCAGCTGAATGTCCTTTCCCTCCTTTTTGCAAAGGATGGAAGGGTAGCCACAGCTTGGCCTGTGGGAGGCCAGTTCTCCCCTCCACCTCACCAGCAGGCCCTGGCTCCTGGCTGTTGTTGGCAAGGGTGTAATCGGCAAGGCCTGCCTCTTTCCTCTGTTGCTGCAAAATGGTTTTCCACTGGCCGCTGCTCTGCAGGGAGCTGAGGCCCACACAATACAGGAGAGAGGTGCCTGGCAGAGGAGATGCTCCCCTGGAGGGCTTTGATAAGAGCTGCACCCTCTGTCCCTTCCCAGACCCTAAAGGATCAGCCCCTGGTGTGTACCAGGAAAGTAGCCCTGGGGTTTTCACTGAAGACCCAGCTGAGGCTTCCTAGGCCCTGTCGTGAGACCCCCCAGAAGGAGTGCAGCTATCTCAGGAGCCACCTCAGAGCCTGAAGCAGGGACTGAGCTGGCAATTGCAGCCCCTTTCAACCTCAGCAGTAAAACTACCATCTGTGGGGTTCCAGGCGAGATTTCACCCGAACAAAGACTTCTACTGCCAGAAAAAAAATGAATCTTGGAAGCAAGGGTAGAGTGGAGAGAAAATGGAATCTAGCATCAGACCCAGCTCTTTTACTTATGCTGTGTGACCTCAGACACACAATTCAACCTCTCTGAGATTAGTTTCCTCATCTGTGGAATAGGAATAATGCCACAAATGGTGTTACAGGGAAGCACCTATCATTTTTCCCAGTGCTCAAAAAATATTGTTTTAGTTTAACATGCGTTAAATATTTCTTCATAGAAGCCAACTGCCTAAGTGTTGCCCTTCTTTCCTGGCCCCCCAACCTTTCCCTAAAGCCTCCTTGAGAACCTGGCTCCACAGTTTGGCAGCAACTTTCTTCCCTGGCTCCTGCCCAGCAGGTTTGGGCAGTACCAGGCAGCCGCAAGATAGCAGAGAAGAGAGAGGGGGGAGAAGAGAGAAGGGGGAGAATAGAAGCCTGGGCAGGAAGAATCCCCAAACGGCTGGCAACTGGGGTGTGCCTGGGGGCACCATGGTGCCCACACCACCACTCGGGACGCCTCTGGAGCATGAGGGGGACCTGAAGCAGCAGCATCAAGACAGACTGCTACGGCCCTGACGTGTTCTGGAGCTACTGGGTCCTCCCATTTTTCAGCCTCTATTGCGATCATTAAAGCTGCATTTGCCTTCTAATAATAGTTCCTGGTACAGGTTATTATAACTCTCACTCTAGTAAAGCCTGGGATGGATAGAGGAGGGAGCTTGTGTTTTGTAGGTGATACTGTTTAGTCCGGGTAACAGCAGGCCTGGGCAGGCTCCCGCTGGCTAGGGTCATGCAGAGGTGGCCTGAGTCACTGGGCTGGTGCCCTTCCCTGACCATGCCCACCCTCAGTCCCTGAGCAACAGAAATGGCCTCCCTTTCATCCCAATGAGGTTCCCAGTGCTTGGCACACCTCATTTCACTGCCCTGCTCTTCACAGGGACAGAGCCCAAAGATTGTCTCTCACCTCCCACTACTGGTCTCCCCTGCCAGTAGTGATCAGTCCTGGAGGGTGAAGAGTTATGCAGCCCTGATAAGAGGATCACAGTAGAACTCCATACATATTTCATGAATGAATAACAATAGACAACCCTTATTAAGTACCTCCTACTGGAAGGCACTAAGACCTTATAGGTATTGGTTGATTTCATTCTCAAAATAACCCTGCATAGTAGGCTTCTGTTACTCTCCCTGACATACAGATGGAGAAACCCAAGCAGAGAATTAGAGTTAAATAAGTGTCTCCTTGTCCTCTAGCCAGCAAGTAGTAGAGAGGGATTTAAGCCCAGGGAATCAGATTCCACAGTCTGTGCTCTTGTGCACAAAAATTGCCTTTCCTATCCTCTGCTACTGGATTGGAGGAATAGGACAGCAGAGTGGTCTGAGATCAGAAATCATGAGTTCCAACCTGGCCTTGCTGTGTCATCTTGGGTAAATCTCCAGACTTCAGTTTCCCTCTCTGTCAAATTAGTACCAGACTCCTTTCTAGGGGACCAATGAGATAATAGGTGCCAAAGCTAACTGAAGACTTCACACAAGGACGTTCTATAAAAGCCCCACACAGAAAACAACCCAAATATCTATCAACAAGTAGATGAAAAACAGATTGTGGTACATAGTACATGTCCCAGTTAAGTGATACTCCTTAACTATAAAAAAAGAACTATTCACATATCCAACAAGACAGATGAATCTCAGTTACACTGAATGCAAAACCAGGCATACCAGTGCATGCTACATAATTCCTATTATATAAAACTCCAGAAGATGCAAACTAATATTTAGTGACAGGAAGATGGGTGGTTACCTGGGGATTGAGGTGTAGGGAGGGACAGGTTACAAAAGAGATTGAGGACATTTAGGGGGTGATAAACATGTTCATTCGATTGATTGTGCTAAGGGTCTCACCGGTACATACATAAGTCAGAACTTTTCAAACTGTGTACTTTAAATATGTGTACTTCATTATACATCAACTATACCTCAATGTAGCTGTTTTTAAAAAACAAAATGAGATACCATTTTCCTCCTAATAGGTTGGCAAAGATTAAAAACTGCTAACCTGCAATGTTGGCAAGGAGGTGGAGAACAGGAACTCTCACTCCAGGTAGCAGTGAAAACTGCCACTATCTTTTGGGGGTACAATTTAGTAGCAATTATGAAAATTTAATATGCAAAATACACAACCCTTCTGGCTAAGACGCTGTCCCACAAAAACACTGGAACACACACAAAGGTAACTGGACAGGCAGGCCTGGAAAGCAGCAGAGGGTAGAGGGTAGGGACACTGCGCTGGACTCAGACTACTTGGGTTCAAACCCCAACTCTGTTCTTTGCCAGTTCTTTCCTTTGTGACTTTGCATCTCAGATTCCTTATCTGTAAATGGGGATAAAAATACCATGTCCCTAAGTGTTTTGAGAGGGTTAAATGAAATAATCCTTGCAAAGCAATAGGAGTGGTGCTTTGCCTGGTGAATGTTACCAATAAAAGCTTAGCTATTATAGCACTTTCGGGGGGGGGGGAGGGACAGAAGACAATCTAAACATTAACCAGTAGAGAAAATGATCAGCAATTTATGGCAGAGGTTTTAAGCTGGAATATTTGCAGTGGTTAAAAAGAATGTGTTCTCTACATGCTGACATGAAAAGAAGCAAACTGCAGAACATTATATGTATTGAGTGATGCTATTTTTGTGGGAGTAAAACTATCTGTGGGCAAGACAGTGGCTACCTCCTTAGGCAAGGGGGAAACTGGGTGGAAGAGATTAAGACCTTTAACATTGATTTTATGTAGTTCTTATTTTTTTGGAATTTGTTACAGTACTTTCATACTTTCTACTATGAAAAAGAGTAAGAAAAAGACACAAATTAAAAAGTAACAGAATGTATTCTTAATTTTTTCTTGCATTGATTAGATTGCTAGTTCCTGAATGACAAGAGACTTGTGTTCTATCTCTTGGCTCCTCCAGAGAGCCTAGCATGTTATCCAGTAAAGCATCTGCTGACTGAATGCACAAAAGACCCCTCCCTTCTTCTGCAAGTCAGCCTTTGCAACTGTTCTCCAAAGTTAAAACACCCAGTTTATCTCAGTTCATTCTAAGGTCAGTATTTTTTTTTTTTTAGTTTATGTCTTGGGAAATGCTGTGCAGCAAATTTATCCCTTAAAAAGAAAACAAAAAATGAAGTTTGCTCTCCAAATCTGACTCTACAAAAATGGTACACGACAAGGGAAGAAACAGTAAGATTTTTTTTAAAGGAGAAGAACACTAACAATAAATAATAACAATAATTAAAAATAACAAACTTTCCATGGAAGGAAAGTGTGGGCCTCCAACACTGACGAGCCCCTCCCTAGATGAACAGACACGTGACCACTGGTCATCAGATGACTGATGCTTCTCATGCTCCCTTGTGACGCTTTCCCAAGGGACACTTTCCTAAGCTCTTTTTCTGAGCAGCTGCTACTACTGCTTCATCTCACTGCTTTCCAACTTTTCAGAGCTAATACAAACGCTCGAAGAGGATACAGGCTGGAGTGGGAGTTGCTGGGTTTATGGTGGTGTCAGAATCTCCCAGGAAACTTTCTTAAAGTACCTTTACTCTCTTATTCCAAGACTTTGCTTAACTCTTTTCTCTGAAAATGTGTTCTAGGTAATTCTGTTGGTAAATTCCCTCCCTGTTCCACCCCTAGCACTGCCATCCTTGAAAAATTACTGATCTGGTCCAATTCCATATTACAGATTAGGAAACTAAGGCCCAAGAAGGGGTACAACTGGTCTGAGGGCACATGGTGACCCATAAATGGAATAGGAAGGACAAGACCCAGGACTTTCTCTGTTTAATGTTCCTCTATCAATTATCAAGGTTTTTTTCCCCAAACAGTCTATTCAACATTGTTGCCTCAAAAAGCTGCTCCTTTAAACAGAAAAAATGTAGCATTGTTCTGGGAAGGGCCAGGGTAAAGAGAGGCTGGGACAATGAGAAGTAGCAGAAGAGGAGCCTTTCTGCTGACTTTATGGAGGCAGTTGGATCTCTGCTTCCCTGCTTGAATAAAGGCTGGACTTCAAGGCTCTGTGACATAGAAAATAAAGCGTTCTCTGATGGAAAAGCAGGCCTCTGGGTCCCCAGGCAGTGCCGTTCAAGGCCTGATCCCATGGAGTGTCTAGTCTACTATGGGAGGCAGAAGTTGCAAGAAACTTTAAAGTTGCACCTTGCACATCCACGTTATTACATCACACATTAAAAACCACGACAACAACAGCAAAATGATAAAAAGCCCTCTCAAGCTCTTAGATGTTGCTGTGGAACTTTCACTTCCTGGGGCAACTGTGGAAGTATGCTGTGTATTTCACCTACCTAGAGGAATGCTAAGTTCACTGAACACGTCCTCTGGCTCCCAGGAAGGCAAAGAAAGGGGCTGTTTCAGTTCCACTTCAGTGTATTCTGGTGATCTTGCATCCAGAGATTTCACTTCCATGTACCTGGAGTTTTCTGCAAAACATGAGCCAAGGCGAAGAAATAATGAAATGCAACATGCTTCAAAGAGTCCTTGCAATTCGATTCCCTGCACTGGGTGATTAGAAATTGTCCTTTGGGCTTGGCGCCTGTGGCTCAAGCGGCTAAGGCGCCAGCCACATACACCTAAGGTGGCAGGTTCGAATCCCCAGCCCGGGCCCGCCAAACAACAATGATGGCTGCAACCAAAAAATGGCCAGGCGTTGTGGTGGGCACCTGTAGTCCCAGCTACTTGGGAGGCGGAGGCAGGAGACTCGCTTGAGCCCAGGAGTTGGAGGTTGCTGTGAGCGTGATGCCATGGCACTCTACCCAGGGGGACAGCTTGAGGCTCCATCTCAAAAAAAAAAAAAAAAAAAAAGAAAGAAATTGTCCTTTGGACGGCTTCATCAACATGAGGCTGGGGCAATGACTGCTAATTAGAATGAAAGCACTATAATTAAGAGCTTTTTCCACTGCCGAAAGAATGCCACACACAATAAAACTTGGCAAATCTTTGCATTCGGTCCAGGGGGGAATGGGCTGCTGATGCCCTCACTTGGGATGATCCACCCCTGGCTCCTGCCTTCCAATTCAGGATCATTCCCCTCTGTGGGCAGAGGAATTGTGGATGGGCAAAAATTGCACTGTTGTTCGCTGAGGTTGGCAAAAAGGCAATGTCATTCTCACCCAAGCTTGTCAAGCAGTGTTATTAAATATGAACCCCAAACACAGGGTAAGCTAATAAGCCACTAACACATCGGCACATGTTGAGACCTATACTGCAAATAAAAGATGTTCACTCAGAATCAGGTGAAAATTTCATTCCTCCTTCATTCTTGCCTGCTCTAGACAACGTCAGCACTTTTCCAGTAGCAAGAAGGCGGTTCACGGCAGGGTTTCCATGGAGATTCATATCCATGCAGGTGGAAAACAGCTCAGGTCAGCTTGACATGCAAAACCCAAGCTTCCAAGTTACCTAACAGCCTGTGCCACATACAGGGCTCTGGGTTGAAATGTCATTTTCAAGCCCCCCTCTGTAATTTCTGCCCTCTGCCTCCTTCCTCCAACATCCGGTATGCTGCAGACTTTCTTTCTGCAAAGTACATTTCTAGCTATTTACACAGTGAAGATCATAGGGCTACTCTCCCTCCCCACCCCCATAGCTCTTGCTGGATCTTAGTTTCCACTTGGCAGAGAAGATGGGGCTTAGCCTATTTTAAACTCTCTCTCATGATGTCACAGCAATGGGCACAGACACAACATCACCTCCAGTGGAGGCGGAGGAGATTGTGGGACCGATCCCATACTACTGTCAGACCCTAGAGAAAAATGGGTCTGAGGTTGTAAGAATGGGAAGAGCCATACCCGTTGGGGAGCCCCTGTTCCTCCCTGTCTGTTCCCTTCCTGCCTCCCACACCCCTGCCTCATCACAGAAATAACAGCCTGGGTGGTCCTCCTCCGCAGCCCATAACAGGCCCCTTCTGATATGCTTTTGCTGATAACTCAGGCTATTTTTAGTTGTCCAAGTCCATGTGGGCTTTTATAAGTGCAGAGAAGTCTGTTCTATCTGAGTTTGTTTCTCAGAAAACATGCGGCCACCCATCTGATTTCTTTTGCACCGTTTACTTAAAAGCACTAACAGTTTAACCAGGCTTTTAGAGCCTTGCCTCTGTTAGTAAGTTACTTCCCATACCATCTTCAATGCCTAGTGAAACCTGCCTTGTATTCCTTCCAGCCTGCACGCACCTATACTTTGTTAGGTGCACAGGGGTCCAATCAACCCCACCACCCAGGAGAAGAGATGAAGTAGTTACCGGGGGTCACTTCTTCGCAAGCCTGGCTTTGGATGTTGGCCTCGTTGCGGGGGCTGGCTTTCTCCTCCAGGGGGCTGCCTTCACAAGCCCCATCTTCGGGAGTCCCCCTGGCCTTGCAGTCCTCAAGAAATGGGCTAGGCTGCAGGGCCCTCTCTTCCTCTGCTGGCTTGGGGGAAGACATTTGTGGGACTGCAGGGGCCAGATGAATATCTGAGCTCTCCACTCCCTGTGCCTCCTTCTCGTAGCAATCTGAACCCTCCAGGGAGAGGCCTGTCTCACTTTCAGCTGGCTTCCGCTCAGCATCCAGATTTAGGCCAGGCATTTCCACGTCCATGTCACTGGGACAGTTTGTGGAAATGGGAGGCAGTTCTCTGGGTGATCTGAGGCTGATTTCTGCAGCCCCATTCCCCATGGCCTTGACTCCTTCCTTGGTGAACTCTAAGGTGGTCGTCACACAGGGACATATTTCTGGGCAGAGATTGTCTTTCTCGTCAATGGGCACAGTTTCTTCCAGCTCTGGGATGTCTGGTTCCATAATAAAATCTTCTTCCTCCCCAACCTCGTCCACTGTGACCAGCTCCTCCATGTTCGTGGGATACCAGCTCTCCCCCTCTGCCTCACTTCCACTCTCCCAGTCTTGCTCCTGTACAAAAACACAGAAGGGAGGTCAGAGGGTGGCTGAGAGTACTCCCCCAGAAGACACAAACCTTGACCAGTAGGACCCACCCAAAGCAGAAAGATCCTGAGCAGATTCACCTCTACCTGCGAACAACCAGTGGACAATTACCACAAGCTACTCAAGTCCCACACCACTGACTCATCACCCTTAGGGTGATACTCAAATCAGCACAGGACATGGGAATAAGCTCTCGTGATTCATCCACCATGTTTAAAGTGCCACAAAAAATTTCAACTCCTGCTGGATAACAGGTACTCGAGAAATAGTTTTTGAATGAATGATTACATTACAAACTTTAAATTCTTTTTTTTTTTTTTTTTTTTTTTTAGAGACAGAGCCTCAAGCTGTCCCCCTGGGCAGAGTGCCGTGGCATTACAGCTCACAGCAACCTCCAACTCCTGGGCTCAAGCGAGTCTCCTGCCTCTGCCTCCCAAGCAGCTGGGACCACAGGCGCCTGCCCCAACGCCCGGCTATTTTTTGGTTGCAGCCATCATTGTTGTCTGGCGGGTCCGGGCTGGGGATTCGAACCCACCACCCTAGGTGTACGTGGCTGGCGCCTTAGCCGGCTGAGCTATAGGCGCCGAGCCCAAACTTTAAATTCTTACTGGGCTATTTCGTAAATGTAACTGCAGTGAAGTTCCTCACCAAACTCTCCCAAGCACCCTCTCCTGACGAGGGTTCACTTCCATAGCCAAGGTTCCTACTAGGCCCTTCCTTAAACTTTCCTCTTGGTGTTCCCTGCAGCCCACAGACACTGCAGACAGATTTAGGAGATCAGCTTCCCTGCCAGTGATACCCATCTCCCCTGACCAGACAGGCACAAAGCTGGCCATGTTCCAAGGACATTTCTTTTTGCTATGGCAGCCCCAGCCCAGGAGGACTGTAATTGGGTTTTTAATTTTATTGTAACTAAGTAAAATAAGCTTTCCAAGCACAGTAGATGTCTTGTTAATCCTGGGGTCTGGGCCTGCCAAGGTCAGGGCCCAGCTCGAGTACTCAAAGCAGTGTATCCCCACCCCCCAAGGGACCTCTCTATTTTGGGAGTCTGGCTCTGAAGCCTGAGTCTTTTTTTGGGCACATGTTTTTCTCTTAGGAGCACAGCCAAGTTGCTGGAGAGTGAGGCAGAGCCCTCAGTAAAGATCGTCCGAAAATCCCAAGCAAAGCCATTCCTCCAAGAAGTGCTAGGAGGAGTGGTTCATTCATGGAACCACCATGGAGGCTCAGACACATTCCCTGCAACAGAACATGACCGGGCAGGATGGGGACTCAGTCCCTGATGGCTCAAGTGCAGACGTGTCTACATGGCCAGAATCTGAAACTTTACCTTCTTTGTCCCTGTGTTTTCCAGACCAGAGGACTCTGTTTCTTTCTCCCGTCTGTCTACAGACTGGGGGCTTTCTTCCACACCCTCCTGTTCCTCTTTTCCAGCCTTACCAAGGGAAGAACAGAACAAAGCAAATCAGCAGTGAGCAGTGAGAAGGAAAGGAGAAAAAAGAATGATATTGGGCACAGGTAACAGTTGTTGGGTGTGTTTCACATACAGTATTTCCTTTATCCTCCCAGAGCCCCACGGAGGCAGCTGGAGTGATGACCTTTATTTTATAGATTAGAAAACTGAGGCTCAGAGAAGCAACTTGCTCGTAGTCACACAGACAATAGTGACAGAGAAATGTCCTTGAAATTTGATGTCTGTAGAGGGCAGAAATCCTGGACAAACTGGGTATTTTTTGCAGGGAAGATGAATAGAAGCCAAGGATGAACTTGTCCGAATAGGCTGAGTCCATGGGGTTAATCATTAGGGTGACATTTCCCCAACAGACTCATCTTGGCCACAAAAGCAAAACAAAACAAAACAAATCACCGAGGCCACGCAATCATCCAGGAAGAAAGCTGTCACCAATTAGTGTCTTCTCACCTTCTATCACCCTATCTCTGCCCTAGAGCCCAGGCTAGCACTCCCTTCCCTCCCTCCTTCCTTCCAGTCTCTCCCACCAAAGAAAGCTCCATTAGACTGTGCATGTCTGTGAAACTGAACAACCAGAAGCAGGTGTTTGGTTTGGAAATTAGTGCCTCCGACCAGCCTTTCACACAGCGGTCAGGAGAGCTTGGGCCAAATTTGACCTGCTGCCTCCTTTTATACAGCCAGTGAGCCAAGAATGGATTTTTACCATTTTAAACAGTTACATTGTAAGTGATTTCAGAAGTGCCAACATAAAATTCTCAGTTTTGCCTCCCAGCCCACATAGGCTAAAATAATATTTACTATCTAGTCCTTTGCAGAAAAAGTTTGCCAATCCCACTTCAGAAGTTTCTAGGGTACATTCTCCCAGGACTTAACCTTTGACCACCCAATCAATGACTACTCCTAGGCTTCCTTGGGGGTAAGCTGCATTTCTCAACGTATTTGCCTGAGGTTGGGTCAAATTTGATTCTAATTTCTTACAACCAGACACACCCCCTTAGTTGACAAGGAGCCAGCTGGAGCAGAAGCTCTGGGTTGACTGGTTTTACCAGTTGTTACTGGACAGGGACAGATAGTTCATATCCTCATATTCTTTCTTTTCCCGGTGTTTGGTGTGGAAGATTCCACCAAAAGTTTTGCTCAAGTCTTCTGAGCTAACCTCAGTGGAGAGTAGCTATAAATACCTTTTTAGCTATTATAGCTTCTGTCAACAGATGACCACTTTTCTTTATTTTTATCTCCCTGAATCAATTATCCATGGCTCTCCCTTGTCAAAATAAATAATCCTTACCCTTCCCAAGTATTTCTTGCACTTAGTCTACTCCTAAACCAACATAGTAAAGGAACCACCTCCAGTTCAAGCTGGGAGAGGCAGGGACATCTGGGCTGGAAGCCTCCCACCAGACTGACCCCTGCTCTTCCTCCCTGCAGGCAAAGGAACGGGGGAAATGCCTTTCAGAGCTTTCTTTGCCCTGGCATCACTTCCAGATGACAGGAGCATCCTATCGGGAACAGGCCAATGCAGCCAGCTTCCCACACCAGCCCACAGACTGACAGACTGACATGCTAGATCCCCACTGCTGCCAGCAGGGCTCTTCTGCCACAGGGCCCAGGCTGCTGCTAATCCACGTCTAAACTGGTCTCTCACTTCTGCTCTGTACTCCTCCCCAAAATCTATTCTCCCCAAGGCAATCAAGAATGATCAAAATGCAAAAATTATCACATCCTTACTTTCTTGTTAAAATATTTCATTTTCTTCCCCCTGCACTGAAGATAAAGACAAACACCTTTCACCTGCCTAATGCCCCTGCATGATGATGTCCCTGTGGGCAACTCACTCCCCTCTCCCGTTACTCTGACCCTAACTCTCTCTGCTCTAGCAACACTGGAGCACTGGAGCCACACACAGGCCCTCACACATTCCACTGCCCCTGTCTGCTCGCCTTCCTTTTCACTCAGTAAATGTACTCACCACTCTCGCAAATCTCAATAGTCACATCCTAACCCAGAGAAGCCTTGGATTCATTACAGGCACTCATAGCACTGTATCCCTCCAGCTCCGTAGCACTCAGCACCCATACTCTTCACCTGAGGAATCATTGCATCAGCTTGTCCCTCCACTAGACCAGGAGCTCTAGGAGGCCACAGTCGTCTCAATGTCACTCACAACTGTACCCCCGACACTAGGTGCTCATGGATACTGGTCGATAAAATAATGGAATTGGTAGAAGCAGGGAGGGGGAGGGTGGTTGGTGAGTAACAAGTTCGCACCTGCCTTCCCGCACATTGAAGGAGCTTGCGCTCATCTTGTGGGCCACGGAGCTGCATCTGGCCCATAGATTGATCCTGAACTTTGGCCTTGCTCTAAGAAAAGGAAGACCTTGACAGCAAGGGCAGGAATTCCACATGGCAGCTGTAAAATGGAGCTGAGCAGTGGCTGGGGACAGGCACCACCTCCTTGGTCTGCCAGGGTTTGTTCTACTTACTGGTTCCACTTGTTACCTGCCCGGCCAGCTTCCCTTCCCCAGGTATCTGGGTCTATAACTTTGGCCCCCCCTTCAGTAAGATGGAGGTCTGTTTCTTTCCCATGTTTTCCTTATTCATGATTTGCTTTCCTTCCTTCTTCTCATAGCCCTGTGGTCAGGACGAGGTCTCACGTACAGGCTTGGCCACCATGACCACTCAGTAGACATACACTGGCTTCTCCACTACGGGTTTATAATGAGCACAAGCTCATTAAAGCGCTCCAACAGCCTTGTGATCACACCCATTTCATAAACAAAAAATTGAGGCAGAGAAGAACAGGGTGTGACCTGGTTCTCAGAAGCCAGGCCTTGTCCACAGGAGCCTGGGTTCAGTCATTCATTCCTTCAACAGATACTTATGAAACATCCACACTGTGCCAAGTCCTCCTCTAGGGACCAAGGACAGAGCAGTGATCACAACAGACAAAACTTCCTGCCACATGAGGGGGTTAGGAGAGTGGGCAAGGGAGAGAAGTGGGCTGGGGTATTGAGATCAAATGCAGTGCCAAGGATAAATCTCAGGGGACTGAAGCGTGAGCAGGTGAGGGCACCGCAGGAAGGGAGTGCGTGTAGCTGGGAGGTGCCTGGTGTATGAGAATAGCAAGGACCTGTCCTCAGCCCTGCTGCCTTTTCCCCAAGTTCAGTTGCTGCCTGTTATCTGACTGTGGGGACAGCCCAATGGATTTTTCTGGAGTTTGTAACACAAAGTTTAAGAACAGTATGAAAAACTTTGGAAGGGTTGAAACAGCCCATCTGTGCAGAGGACATGACTCAAAGGTTGATGTGAGTAAAAAGAAAAACTCCATCGTAATGATGTCGAGTAAAATACTCCATCGTAACTGCGGGGTCTCCAAAACCATAAGAAAACAGTCATGGAGCCTGTTTCTCGGAAATTTAATGGAGTACACAGAAGAGAAAGGTTTTACTCCTCTGTTTATCCTAACCTTTAACTTTAACAACAGAAGTCAGATAAAGTATAGTTCTTTTAGGTCTTCAGAGAGAAATAGCCTGAGGCTAGCTTAAGATGGTTGTCTCACTTTCCCGGACTTTCTTTGTTTAGGCTAACCTTATGATGGCTATCTCACTTTCCCGGACTTACTTCCTTTTCTATAGTTTAAGATAAGAAATGAGGATGTTAGGATTATTGATCAATGTGGTGTATGTGATTAGCTCCCAATAAAGGGGAGTAGAAAATAAAGACATTTTGCTACATGCCAAAAATAAAAATAAAAAATGACATGAAGGCTATGTTAACCAGTTTGATGTGTTTCGGATTGTATGTGAAAACACCACACTGTACCCCAGAAGTGCATTAATGTACATAGTTACCATTCAATAAAAAAAAAAAAAGAAAAAGAAAAAGAAAAACTTTGTTCTACTATTTTTTTTTTTTTTTTTGAGACAGAGCCTCAAGCTGTCCCCCTGGGCAGAGTGCAGTGGCATTACAGCTCACAGCAACCTCCAACTCCTGGGCTCAAGCGAGTCTCCTGCCTCCGCCTCCCAAGTAGCTGGGACCACAGGTGCCCGCCACAACACCCGGCTATTTTTTGGTTGCAGCCATCATTGTTGTTTTGGCGGGTCTGGGCTGGGGATTCGAACCCGCCACCTTTGGTGTACGTGGCTGGCGCCTTAGCCGGTTGAGCTATAGGTGCAGAGCCACTTTGTTCTACTATTATTCCAATACATAGAGTTGGCCTGCCTGGCTCTAAACCCACAGAAACACTCTGTGGGGACCCCAGCAAGTCCCCACTGTCTGTACTTTAAAGCCATAAGAGGCAAAACCAACTGAAGGGACAGAATCGAGGGGACCCATGGATGGGACTTTCTGGGAATCTTTTTCCATCGGGGCTCTTAGGATGACCCATAGTGTGTGTCATCTTACATGTGCAATGTTATACTAATGATAGAAGGGTGGGTAATGCAGTAGGGGAAATGAAGTTAAAGAGTTTCAGAAGTGTAGGCAGGTTGAGAGAGGGCAGTCTCACCCTCAGCCTTGAGGGACAGAGGGCAGCAGCACATACAAGGCTCAGCTTGAGCCCCTGCCAGTTCTCTGTCCTTCTGTGCCCTTCCTTGAGGAACCATCACTGGCACCTCAGACACCTCCAAGGAAATAATACACTTTTCTAAAAAAAAATGCCCATGGGTTCACCAGGTCCCCAGATCCAGTTTAAGTCCTCAGGAAGTCAAGTCCTTATATGCCCCGCCCCACCCATGTCCCTATCTCATCTCTCTCCTTCACTCCCCATTCCCCCCCCTACACCACTAGGGGACAATCCTGGCAGACTTTGTAATGGACAAGAGATTACTGAGTGCCCTTTTGAAGGAAAGCTGAGCACCTGTCTAGCATATCCTTCCAGGGTATCTGACTCTTTAGGGGCACACATCTTTCCTTATCCAGAACTGAGCCATTTTACACCTCTATAAGTTGCAGAAAATTGATCAAGGTAATACGAATGATTCTTCATAGAGACACAAATAAATTTCATCTACTAGAGACACAACTGATTCCCTGCCCACCTCAGAAGGGGCCCTTTTTATATCTCTCAGCAAATTTACTCAGCACTCTCGATTGCCTTTATAAGGGCTGTTGTAATATGAAAAATAGAGATATACATGGCTGGACTCTTTCTGGACAGCCCTGGTTTATGTTCGCTGGTCTTTACATTCTCCTTTGAGCCGATTTTTACATCTTATGATTCTCTCATTGATTCATGAGTGGAATAAAAGCTTTGACATGTATTCATTATATATTGCAGCAGAGTCACACTTTTGCTATTTTTAAAACATTAGTCTTTAATATGTCCCAAAGGAGAAGCCACATAGAGTACTTCCAGGTTTTTCAAAACAGTCTTTCTTTTTCACTTTCACCCTTACTGCTGCTTCTACCAAGAATTACAAACTGCTTGTTTCCCACTTTCTATACCCAGCTCAAATGTCAACTCTTCCAACGCAGCTTTCCTCTCACTGTGCAGAGTTAATAACTGCTCACAGAGCAGCTCACCCTCTGTAATTTCCCATTGTGTTTATGGGCCTGCTTCCACCATTAGTCCTTATTCTTTGCCATAACATGGACCACTTCCTATTCACCTTTGAACCTCTATGCCCATCACCCCACCTGGCAAAGTGTCACTCCACCCATGCATGTAGGAATGAATGCTCAAGTAGTAGCCAAAAGAGTGACTCTTCATTGCTCATGGAGTTGAGAATTGGGCTTCTTATTTAGACATAATAATTGTCACCAACTCTTGGATCAGGAGGCCTAGAAGATATACATGTAGGATTTTAAAAATTACATTCTTTATGCAGACCCCTAAAGCTTTACTATTATATCTCTACTAAAATGCAGGAAGCTCTGGCAAGAAGGAATTGTAAAACAAGTCCACCTTGTGAACCCTGTGTGAACTGAAGTGATGCAGCAGGTCTTAAGTCTTTCAGATGCTCATGTGGCAATTTGGCAACAAAAATGCCAACTGCCAGGTGCCTTTGTTAAAGCAGAGGTGAGACACTGTGGACAGTGCCTAGACCAGTGTTTTTCAACCAGTGTGCCACAGCACTTCAATTAAATTATTATTTTCAAGAAAGTTCAAAGTACATTAACTACATTCTTTTCTTTTTTTCACTTTTTTTTTTTGATCAACATAATTTAAATGTGCTCTGGAAGTTTAACTATAGGTTATGTGTGCTATGAGATAAGAAAAGTTGAAAAACACTGCTCCAGAGAACAACCCAAGCCCTGGGCAACCAATATAATTTAGTGAGTGGTTGGTGCTCCTTCACGGCCTCTCATGGGAGCTCCAGGGTTGATGGATGCTGTTGGCAGGAGAGAGGATGGAGTGGACCACAGATCTAATCTCCCTTGCCAGAATCTGTGCAAACACCCAGGGCCATTCGCCCATGGACAACAAGGTCTACAGAAGGCCATTCCGTGACGTGCTTCTCTAACTTCTAGTGAGTACAAGAAGGTGTCATGGAATTTGGAGGGAGCCAGAATGCCTAGGTATAATTCTGTCTCTGCCATTTCCTGATTGTGTGCCCTTGGACAAATAATGTTCAATTCTCTGTGCCTCAGTTTCCTCATAGAGTTGCTGAAAGGATTAAAAGACTTAATTGAAATAAAGTGTCTAGTATAGTGCCTGGCACATAGTAAACAGTGAATAAATGTTCCTTCATTCAGTAAATGTTTATCATCATTGCATTCTTATCCTCCTTTGGGACCTGCCTCACCTTACCTGGGGAAGAGATTGCATCATTACCTCATTCTCTGCCATTTTTCTTTCTTTTCTATCATCAGCTCCTTCTTGGTCTCTATCAGGCCTCTTGGTTTTATTTTTCTCACTCTGCTTGGACTTGGCGCCCTCAGGGGCCCTAGTGACCTTTGGCCCCAGCCCTTCTTCCTTGCCTGAGTCATCGGGATGGGGGTGTCTGCTTTCCCGCAGCTTGCCCTCATCTTTCCTTCTGGACCTGCCGGGGGCGTCCTGCTGCTGCTTCAGGTGCTTGTCCGACTTGGCTTTGAGTTCTTTCCGGTAGTAGCTGTCTTCTCGGCTTTTGTAGATGGACGCAGAGTGCAGCGTGTTGGGGGACCCAGACCTTGGGTACCTTTCTCGGTGGCTCCTCCCTCCTTCCAGCCGCTCCTCCATCTCTGCCTTGTCCAGTTGCCGGGCATGGTGTTTGCGGTCGTGCGCCCAGGGCTCCATTCGGTCCCTCTTGTCCTCCCCGTTCTCCCTCCAGGGGGCCGGGTCTCGCTCCTCCTCCCTCCTGGGGTAGGGCGAGTGCTCCCACGAGTCCCGGCCGTTGCCCCAGTCGGCCCGGGAGGGGCCCGGAGGACTGTGGGAAGAGCTGCAGGAGGTGAAGCTCGGGGTGTGGGATCGTGGGGAGAGGGACCGGCTCACGGGGCTGCGGGACCGTGGCCTTTCTGGGCCATATCTGTGGGAGGGGCAAGGGGCAGTGTTTAGAAGTTACAGCCACCCACCCCACCCTAACCCAGATGCTGGTGCACAGTCTCTCCTGCACACATTCTGTGAGTGCAACTGTGTGCATGCTTAACTCACAATCGTCCAGAACCACAGAGGTGGCCCCAGGAGGCAGCTCTGTCCAACCTCCTGGCTTCTACGAGGAGCATTTTCCCCTAAGTGTCTTACTGGTGGCCCTCTGCCCCTTTACTAATTCTGCTCCTGGGAACCAGGAAGAGTAGCTGGATGGCTTTGGGTCAGCTCAGTCTTTCTTCCTCTTGGAAAGGGAGCTGTGGCCAGGGACAGGTCCCTGACCTCCTCTGTGTGGGGTGGGGACTGGGGGGCAAGATTGCCCTGGGCCAGCTTTGAGGGTGAGGCTGCCTCTCCCAGGGGTACAATCAGTGGGCCTCTTGGCTGGGAGACTTGAAGCCTCCTCCAGCTGGCCTCTCAGAATCGGGTCACCTCTTAGCCTCCACTTTCCTCATTTACTTTTAATCTCAATTTGTTCAGCTTCTGGGCAGAGAAGAACACCAATTATCGGGGGTGGGGCTGGGGTGGGGGGGGTTGTTATGCTCAGAGATTCCAATAACAAAGAATTAGGAAGGCATTTTAGAGTTGGAAGAGACCCTAGGACTCTACTCATGTCTGAAATAAAGAAATGGAGACCCAGAAAGGTCCCTGATGAAACTAAGATTCAGAGTGAGACCTCCTAATTTCTCCCACTCTGATGCACAACTGCAGGTGGCACGTGTGGCTTTACTTACATCTTCACAAGGCCCAAATAACCTCAGTTTTTAAAGAAGACAGATAAGCTTGAACAGTTACGTACACGATAGACACATGTACACTCAGAAGGCTGTTTGGTTATCTAGCAGGTCAACTGAATCTTACACCTGACATTCTAAAAAATGAGCATTTTCCACTTGGCTCCCAAATATAGGAAAGTCACGCAGCCCTCACTGACCAGGGACACCTCATGTGTCTCACTAGGGCTGCCTTCTCTGCAGCAAGATTACAGCGCCCCCTGAGGCAGCCCTGGGTAAGCACCTCAGGGTGTGTGGCCAGGTCCCCCCCACCACCCCACCCCCCACCAGCTCCTGCTGCTTCCACCAGTTCTCCACAGGATGGATCTTTGCCGGGACATGACAGGGGTCAACTTGGAGCCCCAAACTGGCCTGGTCACAAATTTCAGTTGAAGAAACGTGTCAAAAAACTGAATATAGGCTCGGCGCCTATAGCTCAACCGGCTAAGGCACCAGCCACGTACACCTAAGGTGGCGGGTTCAAATCCCTAGCCCGACCCGCCAAACAACAATGACGGCTGCAACCAAAAAAAAAATAGCCGGGCGTTGTGGCGGGCGCCTGTGGTCCCAGCTACTTGGGAGGCTGAGGCAGGAGACTCGCTTGAGCCCAGGAGTTGGAGGTTGCTGTGAGCTGTAATGCCACGACACTCTACCCAGGGGGACAGCTTGAGGCTCTGTCTCAAAAAAAAAAAAAAAAAACTGAATATATTCAATGTTCAGAGTGACCATTTAAGTAACTGGGCTTTTGCAGGGGGGTTATCTTATGTTATTTCTCCTACAACTATATTCAGTTCATAACAAATCAACAGGTGGCAGAACAGAGCCGCACTTGTGTATGTGTGTACACGTACACACACAACACACACACACACACACACTCTCTCCCACATTTTGAGGCTGTTTTTGTAGCGCAGAGACATGCCCTAAAGAGCCAAATACTAACAGACCCTTTCCCATATTCCTTGCCAGCAAAGCAGCTGAGGGGAAGCCCAGCATCTTGAATTTTCCTACGGTTAACCCAAGTAGCACTTCTGGACTGGATTGGTGCTTTTCATGGGGAACATGGAAAGGTTGGGCCCAGAAAGGCAGAAGGATGGGGCAGGAGCAAGGGCAGGACACGGTGTGAGAGTGAGAAACAGGAGTGGTTCTAACTGCTCAGAAGCTTCCCTGAGACTTAGGGCCCAGACCTCACCTCTCTGCTTCCCGGAACATGTCCCTCTCCCTCTGGGAATGGATGTCCTGGATGATAGCAGCCACGGTCTTCCCAGGTTTCTAGCAAAGTCAGAGAGATGACCATCAGAGAGAGCAGGTCAGAGCTGGCCGTGCACATCAGAGGGAAGCAGCTCGGGTGTTTTACTGCCCTGTCCACCATAAGGAAAAGGTCTCTTTTACGGGGAAGGAAAACATGTAATCCGAGGGCTGGGAAGTGTGAATATAAAGCTCGATGGGGTAGGGCTGAGCAGTCTAGAGAGCGCCGAGCAGTCCAAGGAGCTGGGAAAGGAAGGAGCCTGGGGTTCATGTCCATGTGCTGATTTATAATACCCAATTTCCACCTTCATCTGAATAAAAAACGTTTAAACATGAAAACAGGGAAGGAAGGAATTGTAAAATAGGAGAGATTTGAAGGTCACCTTTTATATGTATGTGTGGAAACTGAGACCCAGAGAGGTGGAGGCAGTGTCTCTGTCCTGCACAGCTCCAGGGTAACCAGCCACATCGTGTTCCATGCAAATGATGACCCCTGGAGTTGTGCTGGATTAAGGGACATATTCAAGGTCATGGGGTTAGATAAAAGAATCAGAATGAGGCAACAGGCATTTTAAGTCAAGTTCCTTCCCATCCCTACGCCTCCTTCAACATCTTACTCCAGTGTGTTTTCCATAGGTGTCAGCTGATGCTCACAGTAAACCTGTGAGCTGGGCAACACAGGCTGGGAGTCCTGTTTCACAGCTGAGAATGGTGGGCACCCAAAGGCTCTGCCCTGACCAGAGATCATTCCAAAGGGCAGGACAAACCCCAGTCCCCAAATCCTTTCCTAAACCCAGAATTGACACAAAATAACAAAAAAAGAGTCAATAATAAATGACAGGACAAACCCCAGTCCCCAAATCCCAACCAAAGTCCTTTCCTAAACCCAGAATTGGCACAAAATAATAACAAAAAAAGAGTAAAAAATAAATGATTAAGAAATTCATGAACACAAAGGCAAGACAGGGTTATCTTCCAAAAGACTATGCAGAATTCATCCATTGAATAAACGTGTATTGAACAGGGTGAATTTTATGGTATGTAAATTATATTTCTATAAAGCTGATTTTTTTTTTTTTTAGAGACAGAGTTTTACTTTGTCACCCTCAGTAGAGTGCTGTGGTGTCACAGCTCACAGGAACCTCCAGCTCTTGGGGCTTAGGTGATTCTCTTGTCTTAGCCTCCCGAGTAGCTGGGACTACAGGCACCCACTACAATGCCCGTCTATTTTTTCGTTGTAGTTTGGCTGGGGCTGGGTTTGAACCTGCTATCCTTGGTATATGGGGCCAGCACCCTACTCAATGAGCCACAGGCACTGCCCTGATTTTTTTTACAAAAACAAATTAAAAAACCCTTGGTCTAGAATGTCAACTCTTTTTTTTTTTTTTTTTTTTTTTTTGAGACAGAGCCTCAAGCTATCCCCCTGGGTAGAGTGCTATGGCATCACAGCTCACAGAAACCTCCAACTTCTGGGCTCAAGTGATTCTCTTGCCTCAGCCTCCCAAGTAGCTGGGACCACAGGTGCCCACCACAATGCCCGGCTATTTTTTGGTTGCAGCCATCATTGCTGTTTTGGCAGGCCTGGGCTGGATTCAAACCTGCCATCTTAGGTGTACGTGGCTGGCGCCTTAGCCACTTGAGCCACAGGCGCTGAGCCTAGAATGTCAACTCCTGATAGTGTTTTATTCAGAAATTGAATCAACCTCTCTTTTATCCTTATTTTTTTCCCCATGTCATTTATAAAGAATCATGAAATCTTAAGAGCCACACAAACATTAGGTTTCACCATATATCTCATTTTACAGATGGGATCCACCTGGGACTGGAGAAGTCTGAGTGCTTGGAGCAGCCTGGCTGCTTATCTGTTACTGTTGAGTTCAGGGTTGTCCTAGGAAGAGCCTGGAGTAAAGGCAAGAATGGAGGAGGAGCTGCCTGAGGCTGCAGGGTGCAAGGTCAGGGTTAGGACACAGATATAGAATGTTTGAATCAGCTAGAGATGCAAAAGGCAAGAAAGCCAGAGAGGAGGCAATGACTCCTTCCACTGTGCTCAGGAGGTCAAGAAGTTAGACAATCCCCAGTTCAAGAAACAGCCCAGGAACTTAGTACTGGGGAGCACATCCAGTACTAAAAAAGCACCTTGGGACTTTGGAAAATGGCCCTAATGTCAAACTGGAGCTGTAGAAGTGACCCAGTGACCCTATAAAAGTGACATACAAGTAACCAGATCATCCAAGTGCTAGTGGCAGCTAGCACTTCCATGGCTTGCACTGGACCACAAGCAGAGGCCCAAGGTTGAGCTGAGGACATTGGCCAGGCAGAGAAGACTGGTGCTGCCTAAGATGTCTCCTTCCACCCCACCCCACTCCAAACCAGCAGGCTTTCAGCTGAGGCTGTTCATCACTTAATCAGGGTAGAAGAAGGCAGCTTATTTGGAGGTGAGTAGACATAACGCAGTGAGGGGACCCCAGGTTTTTGATCTGCATACAGCTGGGACAGGTGCTCCTTAATCCCTATTCTAAGATGAATGGTGGGAGGGATGAAGAGATATAACTGCAGAAAATGAATATAACAGTTTGTGAATATTATACCAGGCTAGTGGTCACAGCATTGTGACCCTTCTGAGGACCAGAGGGTCAGTCCTGCTGTTTTAAGTGGTAATTGCTGATTAGTTTGGTGCTCTCTGGACCAACTTCCAGCTACCATCTGAGACTGAAGCATAAGCGGACAAAGATTTTCAAATAACAGAATTGATTTCTCAAAGCCCTAAAAAAATCCTCTCAACTTTCCTCTTGGACCATGGTTAAAGGTATAAAAGAGGCAGGTGAAATAAAGCTGTAATCATCTCAGAAGAATGGAAATGGGAGAGAAGAGTAGGTCTATGATAAAATTTGGGGTACCTTTTTATTGTAGAAAATTCCAAACACACACAAAAGTAGAGAATGATATGTTAAACCCCCAAGAATCCATTATCCATCTTCAACAATTCTCATGAGTCTTGTTGCATCTGTACTCCTCACTCCCTTTCCCTCCTCCCCCCCAGATTATTTTGAAGTCCCAGATGTCATATCTTTTCATCCATTCTATGATGACATTGATGTAGCTCAACAACCCCACAAGGGACCATCCACAATGGTCACAGTCAACATGTGAGACAAGGGTGAGATTCCAAGCCCTGCACAGCCCTAAGAAAGTGCTGCATGCTGAGAGGGATGCAGCACGGCTTGGGATCTCAACCCAGGAAGAGCAGCAGCCCCAGCTCTGCCCCCAGCTGGTGGGTCACCCAGGTCAGGGCTTGTTGCCTGTGGGAGACTCACTTTTTCAACCTATAAAGGTGTCTTAATGAGCCCCATCTGGCATCCACCGGCAGCCTCAGGGCATGGCAGGCTTCCCTGATAAAAGTCACAGTGTGCTTGGCCAACACAAAGGGAGCAGCTAGAGAGTCTCATGCCCTTTGATGGCTCCACAGCTATTTTACATCCCTCAAGAGTCCTGGGAAAAAGGTGAAACCTTCCAGATGAGCTCAGAATCCATCAGAGTCAGATCCTATCAAAGCAGCCCTGAGTGTTCTCAACATTACTGAGCTTTCCAGCCTCCACATCCGATCTCACCCAACCCCTTCTGCCTAGAGACCTTCTCTCTGTGAGGCTAATTCTCCTTTTCTTCACTCCCCTGCCCAGGAAACTCTCCCCGTTTTTACATTCCCAAGTTACACTGCCTTTTGCCACTGAACTTTTAGTAGCTCCCTTACTTATGCACTCATGTTTAAATCTTGTATGATTTTGCACAAGAATAGCTTGTTTCCCAGGTAGAGAGTAAACTCTTCCCAAGTAAGGACTGTGTCTCGTATGTGTGCTAAATGTTAGTACCACATCTTCTAAAGAGAAGACCCTCTGTCACCTATTCACCCATTTAATCTTCCCATCTGAGAGCATCAGGGACCACACACAGGACTGTTTCTTAGGGCCAGAGGCCCTCTCTGCAGCTAAGAAACACACAAGACCAGTAGCTCTGAAATCAGGCCCTCTGCCCCTAGAACTACCGGGGAACTTCAATCCTACCCCAAACCTCCTGAATGAGAATCTCCGAGTAAGAGGATCCCAAACCTTGACAATTCTCTGGTGACTAGGAATCGATGTAAAGGTGTGTGGGA
Organism: Otolemur garnettii; assembly: GCF_000181295.1. Lineage (NCBI taxonomy): Eukaryota > Metazoa > Chordata > Mammalia > Primates > Galagidae > Otolemur > Otolemur garnettii. The sequence goes on from NW_003852416.1 coordinate 10,699,960, forward strand.
CACTTTTTGGATCCGAGACACAACTACAAGAGGGACTCTACCTAACAAATTCAAATATTGTGACCTGGTTGTTTATACCCTCACATTAACTTGAAATTAAAAATAATAATAAAATTATTCCAATTCCCTTCTACTTACATACTGCATACATACTGCAAGTACAGTATAATTCTGTAATTTTTGGAGAAGTTTCTATGGAAAGACCCAGAAAAGATTTCAAGCCTCTTGTCCAGGTCTGCAAGAAGAATAACACACATGTTTTGTTGTCCCTTCCGACTTTCTCTTTCCCTCTCATTCTGCATATTTATCAAGCATCTACTACATGAAAGGCTGTGCCCTAAATACCTTGATGAATAGAACCCCTGCCACAAAAAGTGTGTGGGAAGACACGGTATGTACATGAGGAAATATTCAAAAGAAGAGATGAAAAATGCCTTAAAATCTCTATTTTCTTTCCCTGCACTTTGCCTGGTGATCACAAGATAAAGGTAGAAGAGAAAGAGCAATTAAATTTTTCCCCACCGTTAGGACCCAGCATGGTGGGCCCTTTGGCTCAGACACACACACACACACACACACACACACACACACACACACGGACACAGTATTTACCATTGACCTCCCCATGGCCAAGCTCCCTCCTTCCAGTAGCAGCTGCTCCTCCCCCATCTTGCTCCAGAGGTGTGGGTGGGTCTCTACCCTGGCTCTGAGGAAGTGGCAGATGATACGGCCCCAGCCAACCACAGCACAGCCCACGCCAGGCCACAGAGATTGGCTCAGGGACATGTGCATGGGCTAAGTTAGTCCAATTTGCAGGAGCTTCTAGGAAAAGCTCTAGTTCTCTCTTGTTGAATGAAATGGAAGGATAAAAAGGAAGAGTTTGTAAAGTTACTGTAGCCATCATGCCACCTAGAGGAGAGAGCCTGGGGCTGCTAAGGCCCGCCCCAAAGAGCCCCCAACAAACAAAGCCAAGAGGGGAGAAGACAGTGGTGAGAAACCAAGTCCTCATGATACCACCTGGGCCTCAGATCCATCCACACCTGTAACCAGAGCTACTCTGGGACTTTTCATTTACAGGAGCAGATAAATTCCTTTTTGTACTTAAGCCAATACGCTTAATTGAGATGAGTTTCTGTTACTTGCAGAGACCGCTGATTCATATCAACATAGGGACCACAAAGCACATGTTACTATGTAGTGGCAACGTGCATTAAGATGCTTTCACATATGTTATTCCATGAGACCTTCACAAGGACCCTAAGAGGCAGCACAATGCCATAGGGAGCAGAAATCCCTTACTAAAATCAGAAAACAATGTGTTCTAGACACTTCCTATTCAAAGTGTGCTCTGAGGACCAGCAGCATCAGCTCCTGGTGCCTGTTAGAAATGCAGAATCCCAGCACTGCCCCAGGCTTATGAATTAGAAGCTGTATTTCAACAAGACCCCCCAAGTAACTTGTGGGCATATGGAAGCTGGAGAAACTCACTTAGACTCCTACTTCTGCTGCTTCCTGACTGGGGAAGCAAGTTGCCTGATTTCCTTCTGTTTTTCATGTGGACAGTGGAGATCACAATAACACACCGTGACACAAAGGTAAGGAAAAACCAAAACAGTCCCAGGTTTTAATCATGTTTCTTTCAGTAACTAAATATGATCATGGACAAGTTACTGATGAACTTCTGTTAGCCTCAGTTCCCTCATCTGTAAAATTGGGGTAATAATACCTGTGCGACAGGACTGATGTCAGGATTAAAGTAGATAATGGATGTAAAGTGCTTTGTACATTACTCGCCGCAGAGTACCAGGGCTCAATTAAAGGTACATATTATTGTTATGATTGTCGTACTCGTGTAATTACTGCTATTATCCACTCTCCACACCTCACAGGGCAGGGTGATTATGAGACTCAAAAGACAGTGCATGAAAAAACACTTAAAACCAAAGAACTCAGGGTATCGTTCTTCCCTGATCTGGAAGCTGGAGTTCACAGGGGTTAAGCAACGTGTCTCAGCTCACCGAGGCAGGAAGGGGCAGAGCCTAGGTTGGCATCACCACCCTCCAGTCAGACCTAGGTCATGTGACGATTGTTGATGGTTCTATGTTACATGTTCTTCGTCCCACCAAACCACGATCCTCATAAGCTTGCTCCCTCTGTGCCCATGGCACCCAGCCCAGTTCCACCCACAGTGCGCAGTCAGTGAACATTTGCTGAATGCAAACTTGACTATCTGACCTCTTTAATCTGTAGTTTTTCCACTGCTCCAAACTATCTACCTCGGTAAAGCATTACCGTGCCTTGATCCTAGAAGAAGCTGATTATTGCTGTTTATTCTAATTAAAAACGTATCACATTGTTTCATTTAGAGACCACTCCAGCTCCACTGGAAACTTGAGGCATAAACTCCATTCTAGCTCCCATGGGAGAATCCAGGAGAACAGGAATTTTGGCTAGGTACAGAATGCGGTAGGAGCTTTTATTCATCTGTGAGAGGCAATATGCTTTCATTAGGGAAGAAAAAAACAAGCCAGGTTCTGCCTGAAGCAGAACTGTTGGCAAAGAAACTTCAGAGGCAATAATGCAAGCAAAGCAGAATCAGGTCTTTGGCAACTGGTTGACATAGGACCGATCTGCACATGCAGACTTGTCAGAATACTAGTCCTAGCTGGAAACAACCACTGAGACTTTGTCTTCTGACTCCAACCTTGAAGGCAGATTAAAGGCTATGAGTCTTAAACAAAATGGACCCTAAGTACATATGGAATGAACTGAGGTGAACTGGAAAAAATCTCTGTTAAATAGGACAGTAGAAAGCACAAAATAAGAGGGTAGATTTCAACACAATTATAGCACTAATTACGCTAAATCCAAATGGCCTAAGTGTTCCAGTTAAGAGAACTCCTACAAACCAATGAGAAGACATGATGCAAAAGAAAAGCCTGGGAAAATGATTTGAAAAGAAACTTCCCATCAAAGATCTAGACAAACAGCCAATAAATATATGAGAAAGCAATCAACATTGGTGAGGCATCAGGAAAATAAAAAATAAGACCATGATAAACCATTGTAGTGCTCTCCACAGACAGGCAAGTCTTAAAATGTCAGATAAGAAAGTGTTAGCAAGAATCTGGGCCACTGAAAACTCTCATACACTACTAGTAGTAGTATAAATTTGGGACAACTAATATGAGAAAGAGCTTGCTACCACCTAGTAAAGTCGAGGGTAAGTATGCCTTGTGACTCAGCAATTCCAGTCTTCATTATTTACGTACCTCCAGTTATGTGCCCATGTGCACGGGTAGCAGGATAACATGTCTGAAAAGGTTCACATTAGCATTGTCCCTAATATCCTAACACTGGAAGCATCCAACTGCCCAGCAACAATAGAATGGAAAAATAAATTGCACAGCCATAAACCAGAAATTTATGTCATAGAACAATGAAAATAAATAGACACACCCAACAGCATGGATGACATGATGTTGAATAAAAGAAGATCTATAAGAATGATTCTATACATACAAAGCTTAAAAACAGGCAAAACTATAGTTTTTAGGGAAGGCACATACAGGGGGTAGCACTACAAGGAAAAGCTGAGAAATGATTATGCTCCTGAACAAGAGCGTGGAGAGGGAGAAGCTGAGCACGAGCAGGGACTCACAGGGGCTTCTGCTGTCTGTATTCTAGTTCTTGACTTTGGTGGCGGTTGCATGGTATTTATAAGACCTCACCTATCATGACTTTTTAAATTTTACAGTTTGTAATTGTACGCTTTTCTGTATGCATAATATACTTCACGATTTAAAAGAAAGCAAAGCAAAGAAAGAAATGTAGAGCAGCTAAAACAAAAACAAAGTTGGGTTTAGAATTATCTAATTTTATTCCTGAGTTCTGACAGTGGCCTGAGTTAAGTAGAAGGACTTGAATGGGACTGGCTTGAGACATAATAACGGAGAGAGGAGAGAACAAGAGATAAATCAGGGTGACAAAGGATGAAAAACTTACTGAAGGCCTGCACAGGTCGAAAGTTGTAGTCAAGGGTTTATGCCTGCAATTGCCACTACCAAAAAGTAACCACCTTCCCCCTTCTGAATTCCTCCTTCAAAAGTCTTCCTCAGCTGCCAGGCAGTGTCAAGCATCCCTCTGAATGTTGTGTTTACCTCCATGAGCATTTTTCTTGCCATGTTGTAATGACTTGCCATCACTAATGACGTGATATCCTGAAAGGCAGGGAGGGATTTCTAAATCTCTTCCTGTTCTCTCCTTCCCACCAGCACTTAGGTCATTGCCTGACAAGTAAGAAAGACTCTGCTGATGCTTGTTGAATGGCTGAGTGGAGGAGAGAAGGCTTTACCTTCAGCTGCAATTCCTTGTATCTCTTGGACATCCGAATGAGCAACTTCTCACCATTAATCACAGCAGATTTCTCTTGATAATACTGGACCATGGCCTGGGCAGCTTCTGTGTAAGCCATCTCTAAAAAGGCCTAAGAAAGAAAGGAAGGACACATATTGGACTTGACTTTAGTGATCTTAAACAAAATTCCATGTATATGAAGTTCAAGAACAGGCAAAGCTAATAAATGATGATAGAAGTTAGAGCTGAGCTTCCCTCTGGGGTGGGGTGGGGTACTGACTGTGAAGAGGCTTGAGGAAACCTTCTGATGTTCTAGAAATGTTCTATATCTTGGCTTAGGTATTAACTATATGGGTGTATGCATATAAAAAATGAAAGGAATTGTACACTTAGGATCGGTGTACTTTATACCCCCTAGAATATATTTCCCACATCAATTAAAAGGAAATGTTCAAAGAGACATTTTTACATTCACCAAAAGAGCTCATTATAAGATGGCCCGTCTCCTGAGTCTCATGGGTACAAAACATCATTCTTAAACATCCCTCCTGGCTGTATCAGGCTATGGAAGCCACTCTGTGATAGGTCTGTGAACCCACAGTTTCCAGGGGGAGCTGATCCTAGCAAACTTGCTGTTTGGTAGTGGTGACAGCAAGAGACAGAAACACAAACCTTGGTGGTTTGAGTTCTTACTTTCCTTATAAAGAAAGAAACATATTTGAAAACTCAGGGGCTAGACCAGGCACAGTGGCTCACGTCTGTAATCCCAGCACTCTGGGAGGCCAACGCGGGTGGATTGCCTGAGCTCACCGATTCAACACCAGCCTGAGCAAGAGTGAGACTTCGTCTTTAAAAATAGCTGGGCATTGTGGCCGGTGCCTGTAGTCCCAGCTTCTCTGGAGGCTGAGACAAGAGAATCACTTCAGCCCAAGAGTTTGGAGTTGCTATGAGCTATGATGTCAGGGCACTCTACTGAGGGCGACAAAGTGAGACTCTGTTTCATAAAAACAAAAACAAAAAAACAAAAAACCTCCCCCAAAACTCAGGGGCTGGCAAACTCCTAGGCTTGAAAGAAGGCCATGTCATGAGTTAAAGTGAAGGGAACGCCCTCCCCACCCCCGTTATGGTTCCACAGTATCTTTCTTATTTATTTAACTGTTCTGACAAAACACTTGCAGAGAAATGGGCTTTTCCATTCCACCTGTGCCTACAGAGTTTCCAAATAGACTGTTTTGACGGACCTGTCAGTTTACCCCAGTAGCGGCTATGGTGAATTCATTGCTGTTACTGTTTCTTGGGTTTGTTTGGTTTGTACTCTATTAATGAGGTACTGATTCTGGCCCCTCTATGTTGAGAGGGAAAAGTGGTCTGTGCCAGGGGAGCCCTAATTTGAGCCCCCAGTTCTCCTATTTCCTTGAACTGTGTAGGCTAGACGAGCTCATTCCCCTCCTTCCTCCACCTTTACTTCTTCATTTCAGACCCTGCTTCTCTGTGTCCTGTCCCAGTCAGTGGCAGAAGTGTGGGCAACTAAGAAGTCAAGATTCTTAAAGGTTTTATTTCAAATTCTGCCACCCAGCTTTCTAAGCACCTCTTTCTCGATATAAACATTTTAGCACCTCTAGCTCTCACATGTCAAATGGGACTACTACTCATCTAGGGAATCTTTTTTTTTTTTTTGAGACAGAGCCTCAAGCTGTCCCCCTGGGTAGAGTGCTGTGGCATTACAGCTCACAGCAACCTCCCACTCCTGGGCTCAAGCGAGTCTCCTGCCTCTGCCTCCCAAGTAGCTGGGACCACAGGCGCCCGCCACAACGCCCGGCTATTTTTTGGTTGCAGCCGTCATTGTTGTTTGGCGGGTCCGGGCTGGGGATTCGAACCCACCACCTTAGGTGTACGTGGCTGGCGCCTTAGCTGGTTGAGCTATAGGCGCTGAGCCTCAGCTAGGGAATCTTACCACATTAATGTTGCAAGCTGAACTCTGAGAAGCAGGAACAGAGACTGAGCCATCTAGCCCCAGGCTGACGGAGGGAGACTACTGAGGCTCTGACATGGCTTTGAGTCTCCTTCATTAAGAAAAAATTCTTCCCATGCCTATTCCTCTGACTCATAAAGTAAAAATATTTGTTAAAATAAAAGAGAAAATATTCTTGTTTCTGACCATTGTGGGTATCAATTCCCCCTCTCTGACTTTAAAAATGAGGGCAAATATATTTAGTCTCCACCTCCTCTCTGCTGGCAGATCCAAGGGCCTCATTCACTGACACCAAGGACCAGTAAAAATACTCAGTCCCAGGTTCTTGGCTGGCTCAAAATATAGGCCACCATATATGGTAAGCTAAGAAGATAAGACCATAGCATTATTAGCTCAGGGGGTTGGCAACACAGTGAAGGACTCAAGTCTTTAGGTTTGTATTTTGGGAACCAATTAGTTTTCTTTGTTAATAAGTGCCACATTCCAAAGTACCTGCCCTCCAGTTGAGGCAATTCATAAAGACTTGTACCCATCATAAGAAGGGTAGGGTGAAAGGAGGAGAAACAAAACAGTATCACCCACAAAAACTTCTGTGCCACGCCAACAGAAGGCCAGCTATATATCACCTCTCTATGTTAAGAAATATTACATAATTCTGCCAGGTGTGGTGGCTCACACTGATAATCCTAACACTCTGGGAGGCTGAGGCAAGTGAATCCTCTGAGCACAGGGGTTTGAAACCAGCCTGACCCCGTCTCCACTAAACATAGAAAAACTAGCCAGGCGTGGTGGCAGGTACCTGTAGTCCCAGCTACATGGGAAGCTGAGGCTGGAGGATCACTGGAGCCCAAGAGTTTGAGGTAACTGTGAGCTATGATGACGCCATGGTGCTCAACCCCAGGGCGACAGAGTAAACTCTGTCTCAAAATAAATAAATAAATAAGAAGAAAGATTGGCTGTAACTGATTGAAACACACCCCCCCCCCCAAAAAAAATTACATAATTCCTTTTCACCAGTGTGTGATCACTGGTGAAACACACCGGAGTGAAAGTGCCCAAACCTACCTGATTAGTCGACTTCATGAGGATGTAATTAGTGACCTTTCCAAAGGGCAGCCCCAGGTTAATGACGTCATTCTCGGTGCAGCTGCCTTCAGGGAGATTGCAGATGTGCACCACACGGCCAGCACCTTTCCTCTGTGCAAACTTGGGGAACAAAGAGCAGTGGCTGGTCTTAGACAGTTCCCGCTTCCCCTCTATCCCAGACATTCCTAATGGCTGTCTTTCCTCAAATAATGATTGCAAAGCTGTAATTTACAATATTAATGAGGAACAGGAATTCATTCACAGACACACAAAAAAATCAACTTTATCCTGTCTCTTCACAAAAAGGATGCATAATATTTTTTAGCCTCAAACCTGTCTTATTTTCTTTTTAACATATTAATTTTTATGTTTGCTGTATGTATTTTAAACTTATTTTAATATTTTTTGTTTCAGAATATTAGGGGATACAAATGTTTTGGTTGTATGAATTGCTTTTGTACAGTTTGAGTCAAAGTTTTAAGCGTGCCCATCAACCGGATAGTGTACATTTTTTGTTTTTTTGAGACAGGATCTTGATCTGTTCCCAGGCTAGAGTGCACACAATAATACTTGTATTTTAATTTTTTTTTTTTAAAGACAGAGTCTCAGTTTGTTGGCCTCGGTAGAATGCCATGGCGTTACACAGCTCACAGCAACCTCTAACTCCTGGGCTTAAGTAATTCTCTTGCCTCAGCCTCCCGAGTAGCTGGGACTACAGGTGCCCGCCACAATTCCCAGCTATTTTTTGGTTGCAGTTTGGCCAGGGCCAGGTTTGAACCCACCACCCTCGGTATATGGGGCCGGCGCCCTACTCACTGAGCCACAGGCGCCGCCCAATACTTTCATTTTTTACTTATTTATTTTTACTGAGACAGAGTCTCACTTTGTTGCCTTCTGCAGAGTGCCATGGCATCATAGCTCACAGCAACCTCAAACTTTTGGGCTCAAGCAATTCTCTTGCCTCAGCCTCCAGAGCAGCTGGGACTACAGGTGCCCACCACAATGCCCAGCTTTTGTGTGTGTGGGTGTTTAGCAGACCCAGTCTAGATTCAAACCCACCAGCTCCAGTGCATGTGGCTGGTGCCCTAACCACTGAGCTACACATTGTGTGCACTTTTTGTTTTTTGAGACAGGGTCTTGCTGTTGCTAGGCTAGAGTGCATACAATAATATTTTTAATAAGCCATAATATGCAGGGCCACGGAGGATATGGCGAAGTAGACATATTCATATGTTTCTGGTAGGAGGTTGAATATCTACACCCTTAATAACATTAGATAATACTTAAAACATGCTTAGCCTATGATCTGCCATCTTGCCTTTAGAAATCTATACTACAGAAATAAAAACACCAATATGTAAAAACTGTGCAAGAATATTTACTGTGGCAATTTACGAGGTGGCAAAGATATTTTGGAAATAGCCTGAATAATAGGAGAATGTTTGAGTAAGTGATGGTTCAAGTATACAATGGAAAACTATGTAGCCATGGCAAGAGGAGGTAACTGTGCTGATATGGAATAGTTTTTAAGACAGATTAAGTTAAAACAGGTTGCCAAGTAAGTAGTATGCATACTATGAGGCTATTTTTGGATTAAAAAAAAAAAAAGCAAAAACATATACTAAAAGAAAAGATAGATTAAGCACATGTAAAAATTTTGGTAATTCTTGGAAGTTGGTGATAGGGATACAAGAGTACTACTTACTTGGCAACCTGTTTTTAACTTTCAACTGTTCTTTATTTTTGAAAATTTTTTGCAATAAAAAATGCTTAAAGGATATCAGCACAGACAAGAAAGGGGATGAGCAATGCTGGTTATCTCCAGAGGAGCAGAATGGGAAGGGAATATGAGATGCGCTGAATCTTTTCCATATATACCTCCTATTGCCTGACTTACAATTTTTAAAAAATTCAATCAGGAAAAAAGAACAGTTTGGGGGAATCTAAAACATAAGCACCGTCATTCACAGGAATAACCTGTGGTTTAGGGTAGTGATTTTCAAAATTTTTTTAGCTTGCAATCCTTTCTACAAATAAAGCTTGCTCCGCAGCCCAGTATATTCAACAAATAAAAGAGGAGCTATTCTGATCCAACACCCTGGCGCCACCCCCACCAGGCAGTCCCAAAGACACCTCTAAGGAATGCAATTTGGAATCAAAGCTCCGGGAGGGAGGAAGTATGTCTGGTTTGTGCAAACTTTCATCAACCTGGACTCCCCGGAGGCTCAAGAATTTCTAACTGTAGGCCAATCCAATGGGGAGGAGAAGGATACAATTTTCCAAACCTGAAACACATTCTAATAGCCTGGCCTACATTTGCATAATCACCATTTTCTATGACAAAGTGAACTTCTCCATCTAATTACATTTAATGGGGGTCCATCTGTGCTAAGGTAATAATACAGGGGGAAACTCTGAGGTCTCCTTCCATAAGAGCTAATACTTTGGGTAATTCTACCATGAAAAGCCCTCATTGCCTCATCTGGCCTGTAAACAATTTAAGCCAATAAGAGTTTCCATTTATGGTTCCGGCCTGAATTGTAGAAACCCAAGTGCCCCTTTGAGACCACCCCCTCTGTGATGTTCAGAGGTTTAGCCACATTCCCAGAGGGGAGCAGGGCGGCAGTGTGTGGCTCAGGCCGCTCCCTTCCTCTCTCTAAAGTGCAAATGAACTCTCCATAAGCTGGGAGACTTTTGAGTCTGAGCCCGGCCTGCAAGGACTGAGCCCTTCTGCAGTGATGAGAGGAGGGCTGTGGAGAGGTAGTATTTTTGCCTCTTGTTAGGGCGAGTGGTTCACATAAAGATGAACTCACACCACTGAGCTTTCAAGCAGGGCAAAGCGGCTGATTCTCTGAGTTTATCACAAGGAGGGCCGAGGCTGGGCGCTCTGTGGGTCCCCTCTTAGAGGGGCACGTTTGTGTCCCATGTGACTCTGCTGTGGTTGGTCTGGGCTAATGTGTGCTTGGATGGCAGAGCCAACACACAGACAGGTCTGGACTGATCACACTCCTGGACTGTCCAGTTGCTTATAGTGACCGAGAACGAGAATGGCGCCCCTCTCATTGTCTCCCTCAGACCACAAGGACGACTCAAGAGGCTTTTATCGGAGTGTAGCACAGCAACTATTGCTGCTGGGCAGTGGACTATGCCTCCCGAGGCAGAGACACCCTTGCAGCAACTAGAGAACAGACATATTCATGCTGTGGATGTCATCACCAAAGGCACTCAAATGAATGGGTCTCAATTAAGGGTTTCACTCAACATTTTAAAGATACATTTTTTGAACGCTTTCTTCCCTAAGATTTTTATCAGAAATAGAAGTTGGATTGCATTGATGCCCTTGTTGTCAGTATTGAGATCATCCTGAGATTTTTAGTATTCTTCCAGTTCATTTTAATTTGGAGCTTTCCAACTAGTGAACTGCAAAGGTTATAGCAGCACCAAGATACTGATCCTTCAGATTGAAGGCCAAGTGCCTCTAGGAACCATGAGCAGGTTCTTCAATTTTACCACTTTAACTTCAGTTGATCATTTTCTAAGTAAGCCATGAAATGAAAATCTTTGGGATAAGTCTGGGTTCAGGGTATGCGGTAAATCCTATCTAGTTAGGAAGAGAAATTAATTTCTATGTGTTACATTCTTTTGCCAGTATTTTATTTGATAGTTTGGTCAAGTTCTTTCGGCCATTTATCTAAAATATCTTTTTGTTGTTGTTAAACTCAATTTACGTTCAAGACCGTATCTGATTGATAAAAGGTATAGAATAAAAGGTATTATCATTCTATTTTATTCTTGAAACAGTTTATATAAACATGACTATTGTGAGCATTATGGGAGCTCTGAATGGTGAGGGAGAGAAGGATGGAAGTTAGGTCCCTGGGTGCTACATCTAGAGTGACGTTTGTATACCAGGGACATCAACAACCCCAAGTAGCATGATGCTGGACAGTAATTCCCAACCTGGGTTCTCTAATAAGCCTTTAAGGGGTCTTGGAAGGTAACAATTTCACAGGGAGGAGGGAGCTAAATGTCCTTTTGGACATTTAAAAACTCAAGTTGAGACCGTATTTTTGAGCTTCTTTATTAATATAGTAACCTGGTGTTAAATTAAACTAAATTTGGTGTGAGGATGTCTAGTGGGTAGAGTCCTTATATAATGAACTGCAACCTAACTTGGAACATAACTAACTGAAAGCCCAATTCAGAGGTGTACTTTTGTAACAAACAGCCGAGTCTCAGCCAATCACAGCAGCCAAGCTTCAAGCACTCACAGGCAGCTAACACATCAGACCCTGTTCTGTAAGGCAAACCCACCAAGGTGAACCAGGCAAGCTGTTCCTATACCTCACTTCCATTTTCTATCCTTAAATGCTGCCTACGTTGTGGAGTAGAGCTCTCTGAACTTCTTCTGGTTCTGACGGCGGCCAGATTTACAAATCATTCTTTGCTTAAGCAACTCTGTTAAATTAAACTTGTCTGAAATTTTTCTTTTAACACTGATTAGATCTTAGGTTGATCTGAAAGTCTAATTGGTGTATCTGTGTCTTTCATTGATGAAAATGGGTCACTAGTTAATTACTCATTCATACAAGCACTTTGGCAGATAAAATCTTTCCAAACATGGAATGTAGGACAGTGGTTGCTTGGGGTAGGAGGAGGAAAGAGGATTTGGGTACAAAATGCTTAGAAATTCCTAGTGGAAAGAACATCAGCCTGGAAGACAGAAGACTTGAGTTGGATCAAGTGCCAGCTCATCCACTGATTAAGTAGAAAACAGGGAGAAACTAGTTTCCCTTTCTGGGCCTTAGTTTTCCAATGTCTAGAATGAGGGAGGTGACCTATATGCCCATAATCCTTTCCAGATGTAAAATATCTAAGCTTATATGGTTCTAAATTTTAAAATTCCTCTGCTCCCAGAAGCCTTGCCAAACTAAACCCCAAGATCCAGGATAATGACAACTTTCCCTACATGTTCTCAGCGTAAACAGGAAACCCACGTTTTTTCCACTCCCTGACCCAATGAATGCAATGTTTGTCCTCCCTCTCTGTGCGATCATCTGTTTAACTGTGCATCCATTCACAAGCATGTTTCCTGTTCAGATATGCTTCTCCGTGCTGGTGGGAGTCTTGTCTTTACTGAAGATGAGCTCCTAGCACCACACACCTTATTTATGACTAATTCTACCGCCAGGGTGCCTAGTACTGTGGTGATACACAGATGAACTAAAGACACAGGGGCCTGGCGCCTGTCTGAGAGCAGACCCATATCAAGTGTGTGCTTTATGGTTTAACAGACACTGGGATCAGGGCAGTAAGAGAATGAGCTAGAGTCTGCGTCTCTGCTCCCCCAGTGACTGACTTACTGAGTTACTCCAAGCCCCAGTTTGTTTATCTGTAAAAAAGGGAGAATAAAAGTTCATTCTACCAGGCTACTGAGAAGATGAAATGCCACAATGTATCTGAAATGCCTGGGTACTGATGCCTGGCACCCAGAGGGCTCCTATAAGTAAGTGCTTATCTCCTTTCCTCTAACATGGGAATTTTTAACTGGTGTGCCATAGTATACTGGTGTGCTGTGAGAGGATCTTAGGTGTGCTCCCTCCCCCAGTTTTTAAAGATCATTAATTAAATTATTTTCAAAAGAAGTTCAAAGTACAGTAAGTATATTCTTTTTTCAATTTTTTTAATCAACATAATTTAAGTGTGCCATGGAAGTTTAACTATAGGTTCAAATGTGCCATGAGATAAAAAAGGGGGCAAGACACTGCTTTACCAGTTAAAAGATGTGCTATAATAATTCTGGATTGGGGAAAAAATATTGCTGTGATTATGTCAGAGAAAGTCCACGTTCTTAGAAAATTTATGCTGCACTAGAGATGAAAAGGTACAATGTCTCCAACATACTCTACGATGATGATTTAGAGAAAAATGCATAGCTAACTAGACAGACAGATATATAGATAGATGAGAGAGAGACAGAGAAAAGTAAGTGGGGGGAAATGTAAAGGAGTAGTGAATCCAGGCAAAAATTTATGGGAGCTCTTTCTGCAAGTTGGAAATATACTAAAAGATACCAAAAATAAATTTTACAAGATGTGCCCTGGGCAGAAGAACAGACTGAGGTGTTGACGGCCCCTCATTGCTTTGCTCCCAGGAAGGACACCAGTGACAGATGCACTTGAAATTTTCCAGCCCAAGGTCAAATCTCTAAGAGAGCTTAGGTGCTGGGGTTGCAACCAAAGCCCTAGTTACCAACCTAAAGGGGCAAGCATAATTTCTCAGCCTGGGAGGGAGGCTTTGGCCTGCTTGCAGACCAGCTCTGACCTTGATTGCCCCCATGTGGGATCAGGAGCTTGCACAGGTACGGTACATGTTCACATGCAAGGGCCATTCATTTAAAACCAGATGCTGCTTCTAATGGTTCATAGGATTGGATACCAGACCACTTAACTCGCCCGCAAATCTTTTATAGATGGATAGAAATGTAAAAGGAACAAACAGACTTGTGTATGAAGATTATTCTGAGACTTTCTGATGCCCTTTGGTGCACATAGGAACAGGCTTTGCAGGTGAGTTCAAAGAAGAAGCCCAAGTTCAAATAACTCAGAGTTGTAATAAAAATTTAGCTTGGGGCAATAGGCCCGTGGGGTTAGGGAATCTCCCAAAGCACTTCCTAGAGCTACAAAGTGTAGACTGGATCTTCGATAAACCATATCTGTGTTCCAGCCTCTCTTAGATATGACCTAATTTTATCTGGTATAGGGTCTACAGTCCTCAGCTGATTTTATGCTAAATACACCTAAGGAAGGACCCAGGACAGGTGTTTATTCCTCATGATGTTAACTTTGATCATATCATGCAGATAGCAGAAGGTGTGGAGTTCACAGCTACACATCTTGGCTTAAATTGGACAGTAGGCAAAGATGCCTTTATTGATACTTGCAAATATTTTATAGAGTATATTATCTTTGACTTAGAATAAATTTATTTTATTGGTGCCAACATTGCCTATGAAACTTGGGTAGTTCACCTGCTGAACAACTTCACCATCTCTGTAAACTTTATTGTCACGGAATATTAAAGCCTTAGGGTCATCCAGTCTACTCTTAACCCTATCTATGAGGACAGAGAATCCTAGGAGATGTCAAGGAACTTAATCTGTGGTCAATTAAACAGGGGCAGATTGACAATTAAAACTCAGATCTCACTGAGAAAAATCTATAACTCTATAATCAATTAAGGTAAATATAATACATGATGTTACAAAGTAAGATATGACTTTATATTCTGATGTGGAAAGATGTCTAGGAATCAATTAAAATATGTATCGAGAGCTTATGTCAGGTGAAAAAAACAAAATGCATAACATTTATATACACAATCTTATCTTTTTTCCTTTTTTTTAATGGCACAATCTTATTTTTGCAAAAAGTACTTTCACTAATGAAACACGCCCACCTATACTAGCTAGAGAACTATGTAGTGATAGTATAATCGTTTAACCTCAGTTTTCCCTGCAAAGTCAGATTTGTAGCTTTTCATGTTTCTATCCTGTTAGAATGTTTTAACACAATGTTTGCACTGCTTTTGCAACAAGAAAAAATAATGAAGATTTGTAGAAAAGAAAAGAAAACCCCCCAGGAAGCAAAACCCACCCCAGTCTCTTATCTGTCCCTCTTTGCTCTGAGAAAGCACAAGGTGACCCCCTGCCGAAGGGACAGGAGCAATGACAGAGCTGGCATGGTGGGGGAGGGGCATAGCAGATGTCACATCAATTACTACTCCTCATGCTCAAAGAGGTCACTCTGCTCTTCATGGTCTCAGAAGGCCAGGGCAGACAGACAGATGTCCTAGAAACAACCGGTTGCCATCTGGGGGCAACCTATGACTTAAAACTCTGACCTCTCACACACATTTACGTTTCCCTGAGCTTCAGTTTTCTTATTTATACAAATTCACCAACATGCAGGGTCTTAGTGAGAAAGAAACCGTAACAACAATGTGTATCGTGCAGGCCAGGGAGGCCCATCTGTGGCACTAGCACTAAATAAACTCTGAGGTGGCTGTGAAAACTGCAAGGCAGTTTTATGGGGACACTCACAGGCAAAGTGCATCTCGGGCAGGGACAAGAAAACTATTTACAGCCTGAGAGGCCCCAAGGCCCCTTCCAGAAACCTGATTACTCTGTTTATGATGAATCCAGCCACTAAGGAGAAAGCCTGGGCTCAGTCAGATGGCAGAGGCTTAAGTGAAAGTGAACACCCATCCCTGGGGACCCTGGGGCAAGATGGGAGGGGCTGGGACAGACACAAATCACTCTACCACAGGCAAACATGGCACACAACTGTCAGTTCAGTGTCCTGATGCTGTCAAAAATAAACACGACAATGAAAGACACAGATTCTAGCAGAGTTGAGACAAATTTAAACGCAGCCAAGGCTGTTGCCAGAGGGCTTGATGGTGGTAGCAGCTGGTTTGTGTGGTTGTTTTAGATTTTTGTGGCAGTTCAGGTATGTTCTGAAGGCTCATTCCCAGATCCCTGTGTCACTCTGGTTTCTTGCTTAAAAACAGGGAGCTTTATTTTTATTTTATGTTTTTAGAGACACTATCTAATTCTGTCTCCCAGGCTCAATGACAGCAAGGTGATCTCAGCTCACTGCAACCTCCAACTCTGGGGCTCAAGCCTCTTCCTGCCTCTGCCTCCAAAATAGCTAGGACTACAATAGCTATGTGTGTGCCAATGTACCCCGGTAATTTTATTAAAAACTTCTTATGGAGACAGGGTCTTGCTATATTGCCCAGGCTGGCCTCAAACTTCTGGCTTCCAATGGTCCACCCATCTCAGCCTCCCAAAATGCCAGGATTATAGGCGTGAGCCACTGTACCGGGCCTTGCTGTTGTTTTTTGGAGACAAGATCTCTTTCTGCTACCCGTGCTAGAGTGAAGTGGTACAGTCACACCTCACTGGAGCCTCGAACCCCAAATGGGGAGCTTTAGAAGCAGCAACTACTCTTTGCTCCACAAACATTAATGATCTTACAGTGGCAGAGTCCTGGGTGTTTCTGAAAAGATTCATGTAAATGGAGTTAGACAGAGAAAGTGTTGGCATAGGACTAGAACCCACTTGTAGAGGAAACCGTAGCAAGTCACTCTTGGAATCTCTCTGGGGGCCGGAAGGGTGGGGTAATGGGGAATTTCGTTCTCCTCATTTTTTCTCTTCTGCTTGAAATTTCACAACAAGCATAAGTTTTGTAAGCAGAAAAAAAAAAATAGAAGTGTATACTTGTACACAAAAGAAACTCGCTGGGCACCAACTGGAGTTTGGCAAAGTATCCTTTTGGCAACAGAACAATCACCCCTCGATGTGTCCCTTTATCTTTGGAGGTCAGTATTTGTAGGTAGAAAAAGAAGTAATGATCTCTCTGAGGGACTCTCCTGTGACGTGCACAAAGGAGCCTTGCAAAGAATTTTTCAACAGTGGCTTAATCAGGTCTTCATTTCTCAACTTGTCTTCAAATGCCTATATTTTTGCATTTCAAGTTTTCCTAAAGAAAGATACACTTGCCTTCAGTTTCATTTACCAGAAATGGAAACGCAGGGACCAGAATCTGGCAAAAGGTAATGCAGGGACTGGCTGGAGTAGGCTTTGTCCTTGTTCCCCAGACGTCCTTGGGAAGACTCATGTGACCAGCAAAACTTCACAGCACTTACAGTGATAAGAACAGTCAGACAATGCCTTTCCCCTTCCAGGGGGTCCATGGAAAATGTTTAGAGATTCTGTTTAGAGAAATATCAGAGTTCATCTGGGGAGATGCCATCAGGGCACAAAAGAATTTGACCTTGTCATCTTGCTCTATGGTTGGCCAAGACCAGAGCAGTCCCTCCCACCTTCAAGGCAGCCTCAACTTCTTGGGTAGGAGTAGGGGGTGTAAGAGGGACAAAAATCACAGCAAAGAAGAGACCCCTGAGATCCTCAGAGAGGACCAGCATCAACTTGGTGATCACCAGTGAGGCTTCCAGAGCCAGGCTGCCTGGGCTCAAATCCCACGCTTCCATCTACCACTGTATGACCTGATACAAACTGAATCTCTTAGTCTCTAGGCTGCAGTTTGGATGATAATAGTGTCCACCTCATGAGTTTGTCTGGAGGATAAAATGAGTTGATACAATACTGAAATGTTCAGAACACAGCAAGCACTACATAAATGTTGGCTGCTGTTATTATGCTATAACATCCGAGGCTCCGCCTCCTGCCAGCTCCCAGTGAAGAAAGCAAAATGTTTCCCTGTTGCTTCTCAGGCTCCAGCCAGATAAACTCCCCACCTCCAAGCATTTGGAGGCAGTTGTATTCAAGAATTTCTGGGTATAAATATGAGTTATCAAGAATATCAACATGAATTAGCAGACTACGGGCGCTTGCCTGGCACGTATGTAATTTACAATTGTTTTCATAGGAGCTATGAAACATCTCTAAGAGGGAGCAGATATGACCCAGGTATTACTAGACAGATTCAAGCAAGAGAAACTGATACGAGGACTCAGTTGAATTCACTCGGCCAGCAGAGCCAGCCTTACACAGGATGCACTTCCCACACTGCTCTTCACTGCTAAAGTGGGTTACGGTGCAACCATGGTTACTCCCCTCCTCCTCAGCAGTTCACAGCTCGTTGTCACATACCCTTCAGTTCTCACAAGGGCAGGACAACTCTATGGGCTGTCCCAAGGTCTCTGCCCTCTGGTGCTGGCCACTGAAGTAGAAGACTGTACTCAAGGGCAGCTCAAGATTAGAGGAATAATCAAATTAATATGTCCCACAAGCCAGGTGAAAACCGAGTCATTTACCTTCCAAAGTCATTATTCGTGTGTTCTTGTCCCCAGGTAAGGAAACAGAGCCTCGTAGAAGTGACTGGCCTGAGGGGATACAGCTGGTGGCTCCAGAGCTAGGACTTGACTTAGATCTCTCAACTCTAAGTCCACAGAAAAGGTCTCTGGTTCACTGGGCAGCGCCGGAAGGTGAGGGCGAGGCATAGAACAGACCAGAGTTGCTCTGCTGTGTCTGTCCTCCTGCCACCCAAACCCTTTATGAATCCTCCCAGCTCTCCCCATGCCCAGACCCTAGGGCAGAGTCAATGCACAGGGTCTGGCCCTGGCCCACTGGCCCCCCCCAGTCCAGAGCCAGGGGTGAGGCCTCAGGGCAGGGCTGCAGGCACAGAGGTGGCTCCGTGGCCCAAAGTGTGTAGAGACAGGCCCTGATGTGGGGGTGTCTCCAGCACACCCCCTCAGGATGTAGGGTCATGTCCTGAGGAGTCGGACCTCAAAGACAGAGGACAGGGCTCACCCAAACTAGCCACTGACCCCAATCTGCCACATCTTGTCATGAACCTCCTTGCCCCTCCACTCAGCCCCTAGGACCTAAACACTGCACTTCACGGCTTGCTTGTCCAAGGTTTACATCCCCACACGTGGAGGCCTGCCCTGAGCTTGTGCTGGCTCGTGGCAGGAGAGAGAGGCTACAGCTGCTCACTTTACCAATCGAATTGGAAAAATTCAGGCCCAGGCAAAGGCACACGAGCAAGTGCTCTGGGGCAGGGGCAGCCAATGCATTTTGCTTTGCTGGCACTTTGTCTCCCCCTCCCTTTCCTCCTCCCCTCATACTCAGGGAGAAGAGAGGTGGCATAGGGACAGGGAGAACTCCAGGCAGCGGGAAAACAATAGAAACCAAAGAGAGGAAAGGAGCTGTCACGATCAGTGGAAAAGGGGAGAAGAAGCTTTAGCTAACAGGGTATCCAACCTTTTTAATTTTCTGCTGCACATTGGAAGAATAAGAGTTGTCCTGGGCCACACATCAAATGCAGAAATGCTACCAACAGCTGATGACCAAAAGAAAAGGTCCAAGCACCCTTTTCACGATGTCCAACACCACAGATAAGCAAAGCAGCCCTGAAATAATCTGCATGCGGCCCACGGGCTGCAGGTTGGACAGCCCTGCTGGCAGTTCTAGGGGACTAACATGCATATTGTAGAGAGAGAATAAAACTAAAAACAAACAAAAATATTATACAGCACCAATCATTTTCCCAAGGGACCAACAAATGCTATGGTAGATAGTCCTTACTTTCAAATATACTTTCTGGTTCAAGTTTCAAAATTATATTCCCTTAGGAAATAGTCCACTTCAACATAACATGAAAAAATCTTTAAAAAAAAAAAAACACAAAAATGCTAACTTTTTTTTCCCTAAACCAATGCTGAATTCTAGAAAGTTTATGAATGCCTTCAATCTTAAGAATTTATATTAGCTTTTTTATCTGTGTGTTGCAATAATAGCTAGACTGAATTCACCAGCTCTCCATCTCTGTCTAGGGCAATGATTTTCAACTGGTGTGCCATGGAAATGAGGATGTTTGGTGTCCTGGGAAAATTTTTAAAGCTCATTAATTAAATTGTTTTGGAAAGAAGTTCAAAGCACAGTAAGTACATTCTTTCTTTTACTCTTTTTTTTTTTTTTTGATCAGCATGACATAAGTATGTCACGGAAGTTTAACTAGAGGTTGAAGGGTACTGTGAGATAACAAAAGGATAAAAAACACCGGTCTACAGACATTTTTTTGAACACATCTGTATCCCCTCTAGGCCCAGACATGGCAGTTGATACAAAGGCTTTGAAGACGATAATGACAATGGATAAAATGCTTCTGTACTCACATTTGTCCCCGCGGAAGGCAAAGGAAATGCAGGATTTGACTGAGCGAATGACCTTGCCGGAATGGCTGCAAAAGGCGTTCCAAGATTTGAGGCATAATCTAAAGGACAAATTACACAGGCCAGTTGAATTCCCAGTTATTGACTATACTTTTAAGAGTCGTGACGAGGACATAGGGGGAAGAGAAAACTGAAAATTTCCTGTTATCATATGCATTAGTGATTGGCATGATTATACCTCCAGACACGTTGGTAATGAGCAAAGCTTTACATCTAAAATATCTCAGGAAATACCGACGGGCCCAGATCTCAGGCCCTATTTGAGTGTCCTGGGATCCGTTTGCTGTGCACATATATAAGAAGGACATATCAGAATGCAGGATACTGATTTCAGCTTTAAGCTCTGACCCGGAGGCTCACCTTCACTCCCAGCAGGGTTATACAGGGCTGTGCTACTGGGAGAGGCACACAGCGTTCCCTCTGCTGAACCAAGTATACACCGCACGCCAGCACTGCAGAGGGGGAGAAAAGGGAGAGCAACTCCTCAGTAAGTTAAACAAAGAACTGCCATATGACCCAGAAGGTTCCCTCCTAGGAAATAATCCAAATGTCCATCAAAAACAGAATGGATAACTGCTGGTGGGATTGCAAACGAATACAACCTCTGTGGAAAGGTGTATGGAGAATCCTCAAAGAACTAAAGGTAGAACTTCCATTTGATCCCACAATCCCATTACTAGGTATCTATCCAGAAGGAAAAAAATAATTTTGCCATAAGGACATTTGCACTAGAATGTTTACTGCAGCCCAATTCACAATCGCCAAGATATGGAATCAACCCAAGTGCCCGTCAGCCCATGAATGGATCGATAGTCCATGGAATACTATTCAGCCATAAAAAGATGGAGACTTTACATTTGTTGTATTTACCTGGATGGAGCTGAAGCACTCTCTTCTTAGTAAAGCATCAGAAGAATGGGAAAGCAAGTATCCAATGTGCTCGAGACTAATATGATACCAATACATAAACAGCTACATGCCCTCACGAAAGAGAAACACAAGTGTATTCAAGTGGGGATGGGGGAGGGAAAGGAGAAAGGGGAGAAGGGAAGGGGGTTGGTAAACTGTCACTTAATGTGCACAGTGTAAGGGTAAACAGCACACCCCCTGCATGAAGGGCTCAACCACAACTTGATCTTTAGCTTAGAAAAGCAGACAATGTAACCTAATCCTTTGTGACCTCATATGAATCTGAAATTAAAAAAAAAAAAAATGAATGGATAAACAAAATGTGGTACATACATACAGTGGAACATTATTCAGCCATAAAAAGGTTATACATGTTACAACATGGATGTGTCTTTTTTACTTACGCTAAGAAAAAAAAAAGCCAGTCATCAAAGGCCACCTATTATATGATTCTGTTTACAGAAATGTCCAGAAGAAGCAAATCCACAGAGATGAAAAGCAGACTGGTGGTTACTAGAGGCAGGGGGAAGAGGGGAACGGGGAGTGACTGCTTAAGGGGCATGAAGTATCCCTTTGGGGCAATTACAATCAGAACTAGATGGTGGTAACATTTGCACAATCTTGTGAACGTGCAAAATGCCACTGTATTGTACTCAAAATGGTCAAAATTGTGAGTCCTATGTGAATTTTACCACAACAAAAAATAAGGTAGAAAAAGAAGGGCTTTTAAAAATTATTTTCAATTGTGAGAAAATTTAAAAATTATGACTTTAAAATTAACCATCTTCACCATTTTTAAGTGTACAGTTCAGTGGTGTTAAGCATATTCACATCGTTGTGCATCCATCTCTAGAATTCTTTCCATCTTGCAAAACTGAAACTCTGTACCCATTAAAAATTAACTCCCTGGCCAGGTGCAGTGGCTCAAGCCTGTGATCCTAGCCCCCTGCCAGGCCAAGGCCAGAGGGTCCCTTGAGCTCAGGATTTGGGGATTAGCCTGAGCAAGAGCAAGTCCTTTTCTATTTCACTAAAAATAAAAAAATTAGCTGGGCATTGTGGTAAGCACCTGTTGTCCCAGCTACTGGAGGCTGAGGCAGGAGGATTGTTTGAACCCAAGAGTTTGAGGTTGCTGTGAATTAAGCTGACACCATAGCACTCTAGCCTGGGCAACAGAGCAAGGCTCTGTCTCAAACAACAACAACAACAACAACTTACTCCCCTTCCCCCTCCTTCAGCCTCTGGTAACCTCTATTCTACTTTCCACCTCTTTGACTCTGCCTGCTCTAGGTAGTTCATATAGGTGGGATCGCACAGTATTTGTCCTTGTGTGACTGGCTTGTTCCACTTAGCATAATGTCTTCCAGGCTCATCCACGTTGTAGCATGTTTCAGAATTTCCTTCCTTTTTACGCTGAGTAATGGATATACCTCATTTTGTTTATCTATTCGTCTGTGGATGGACATTTGGGCTGCTTCCATGTTTCAGCTATTGTGAATAACTAAGGGAGGCCTTTTGAACGCCCACATTTCCAAACGCCTAATCCTAGTCATCCACTCTACATCCCCAAGCCAGGCACTCTCTTCTCTGTCTGCAGAGAAGCAGCAGCCACTTTCTCGGTGGGCCTGCTCCCACTGTCTGTGCTCACAGCGGCAAGCAGGATACTCTTCTCTGGTGCCTGTGTGCATCACTGCATCGCTGAAGCCTTCAGTGCTCCAATCCCACTCCAAGGAGAAAAGAAAGTCTTCACAGGAAGCCCAAGCACTCAGATGTGGACCCTGGGATTTCCTTGGCTCCTCTGCCCTGTTCTCCTACTCTGGTCATGCTGAATCTTCCCTGGGCATATAGGACCACCAGATGTAGGACACCTGCTATCCAGCTGCCACAGGCTCATTCCACCCCTTCTGTCGTGTCTTCAGTGAGGCCTCTCCCAACCATCCTATTTAAAATGTAAGGATCACCCCCCGCCCAGCGTGCATGCACACATACACTTTCTGCTTAGCACTCCCCACCAGGAATGCTATCTGAGTTACCTGATCATTTTGTTTATCATCTGTCTGGCCCCCGTTAAGTCTAAGCTCCTTGAGGACAGGGATTTGGCCTGTTCTGTTCTCTGCCGTTTCCTTCGCACTCGGGCAGAGCATGACACACAGCAGGTGCCCAGGGAATATCTGCTGAGTGCACACATGAGCCTGTTCTCTAGGGTAGCACTTACTTTTCAGAGAAGACCAGACATTTCTGAGTGTGCAGCTTCCCTTTCACATGTAGCTCCCAGTCCTAGGCCATAAAGAAAGGAAAATGACCAAAGTAGAACTGACTCCCTAGGAAGGTGAAGGATGAGCACAGAGTCTCTGGCCAGGTGAGGAGTGTGGAGTGCCCAGAAGTTGGACCAACCCTGGAGATGCATCCCCCTCTCGCCCACCCTTCCCTCCCGGGCTCCTCTCCCGCCCCTGCCTGCCACCAAGCCCTCGCTCATCAGCCCCTCCTCCAGCCATCCCATGCCCCTCTTGATCAGGAGCCCAGACTCACAAGTAGGATTCCTTCTTCCCCTGTCAGTGAACTGTTGGACCCCCTGCCCACTTCCCATTCCTCCTCTCCCCCAGGGAGATCCCACCTCTTTCTATATCCAGAGCATATAGATATATGCTCCATATATGCGAGCATCTGGCAGGTGAACTCAGTGATTTTAAAAAGCTATGAGAGACAAAATCCTCGAGCACCTCTCAGCCATTTCCCCCTGAGACTGGAGGTGAGAGGGTGTGTCCCTACTGAGTCTCAGGGCTGCACTTGGACAGTGGAACCCAAGCAGAAGTGACTGACATGCCACCGTGTGTCTCTCACCAATCCAGACATTTACAGTGACCTTGGACAGGATGGGAGATGGGAGGCACAGGCCCTGGAAGGGCCTGACCCACATTTGCGTCTCTACTCTGCCACTTCCTAGTTGGGGGGAGCCCTGGGCATGTCTTGGGCCTCAGTTTTCTCATCTGCAAAATAAGAACAATAGTATCTACCCCATAAGAGTTGCTGTTGGCACACAAAAAGCGTTTACAATGTGTTGCTTATGACAATTATTACTACCTCAGAGTATGTTAGTGTATCAGTAATATGTTTTTGTGTTTGAGGGGGAATTATATTATAAATAGCCTTTGTTTGCAGCAGCTCAAAGCATCGTGTAACCACAGGGAAGGTGTCAGGAGGCTCCATCACAACCTTGCCGATGAGGAAGCTGAGGTCCTCTGTCATAATTTGTCTAGGTCCCAACTGAGAATTACTCTCTTGCCTTTGATCCAAAATTCTGCCTTTTCTTTTTCTTTCAAACTTAGTACAATATACATATACTCAGGGGACAGTAGCTTCTGGGAATACTTATCCAAAGGTAACAGTTTCTCTCTCACTAACAGGGGAAGCTGGGTTATGGGGGAAAGCCCACCCAGGTTCCTAGCTGTGGCTAGCAGCCTATCTTGGATGACTCACCTTCAAATCGAACACCTTCTTGTCGCAGATGCTACAGATGTGGGGCAGGTGGAGGGGGGCCACACCGTGAAGGTCATTCAGCTCATGAACCTGCAGGGGCCTCATGGAGAGCATCGCCTGCTCCTCCTTGGCCCGTCGCCGGGCACAGCCGAAACCCGGTTTGCTGTTGTTCAGCCGACCCCCGAAGGAAGGAGGGGTCCTGTCTGAGGTGGGTTCCTCAGGGTCGTACAGCTCAAAGGGCTGGCTGGGGGGTGGAGGCCACAGGTTGGGACCTGCTGTGAGGTCGGGCTTGCCTTGGCCAGAGAACCCATGGGGGCTCTCCCACTGGCTGTCTGCGTCCTGTAGCAGTGGCCCCACTTCCCTTTGTAGGCCTCCTGCTTGCTCAGGTGGAAATCCACCTGCCACATGTGGCCCTTGGGAGTTGGGTCCATAGGGGTCTTTGGAAAAGGCAATTTGGCCATCTTGCCCTGTATGGCTGTAGTGCCCTTCGAAAGACACATTGCCTGAAGTAGAGGTGGAGGCTGGCAGGAAGCTGGGCTGACCGTCCAGGTCAGAGTCATACGTCTGCCTGGAGTTGGCTTTGCCATACTCATAGAATCCTGCTGGGGCTGGGGCGGGTCCCGTCTTGCCAATGCCCAAGATGACAGCTGGCTGGCCTGGGGCCTGAGGCATCACCCCGCTGAAAGGATGCATCACCATGGCATTGGGAGGCTGGCTAGGAAGGCCCATGGAGGGTCCTGGGCCTCGTGTCTGGCTGGGGGGTGAAAAGCCAATTGCATTGGAGGGAAACCGGGTACTGGGTATGGTCGTAGCATGTTGTGGTACCCCAGTGTGTCCATGGGGGGAGCTGATCACAGACGGATGCCTCAGCTGGTTGAAGAGAGGCTGGGACATGGCCACTTTGGAGAGGACTTGATTCAGGACCGTGGCGGCCGCAGTATTGTTGGTGACAGCTGTCTGTGCCAACTTCAGCCGGTGGAGGGTGAGCTGGGCTTGCAGTTGAGCCAGCTGGAGACTGGCAGGCGAAGGAAGGAGAGGGTTCGGGTTACCAACCGAGAAGGGGTTCTTGTCCAGGAGCTTGGCGGCACTGCAGGAAGACAGAGGTCTAGATGCACAGCTGGTTTTCAACTAGGTGGGGGGACTGTCTTTTGGCTCCCACATAACTAAGGCCCTCCCCCACGGGTCCCATATATACATTTAAAAGAAAGGAAAATTGCAATAGAAAAATTATATGGCAGAATGTTCAATCTCCCTGGTAATTAGAAACACAAACTAAACCCATTAGAAACAAGTATTTGCCCAGCAAAATAGCAAATGCTTTTTAGAAAAAAGCAGTAATTAGTGTTAGAGATACACCGGGGAGTAGATACAACATTGATGACAGTCTAAACCCATACAGCTTCCTTAAGAGGTAGTCTGACAAAATGCAGTCATTAGAGTCATATTCCTTGACCCAATAATTCAATTTTATAACTCTAACCTAAGCAAATGAGCAGCTAAAATACAGACGAAACTTGATACCCAAAGATGTTTAACACAGCATTATCTGAGGATCTGAAGTTGAAGATTACAAATATCCAATAATGGGGGTATAAGATTTGGAGTAAATTATACCAACATAATGAAATGTTAAGTAACCATCTCCTATTGGTGTTTAAAACTTTCTACTTTATAATCTAACATTTAAGATATTCAGAAAGTAAACCCAGCACCAAACTTGAGATAGAAGACATTTTGGCACCCTAAACATCTGTTGGCTACCTGCTCCCCACCCTGCCCCCACCGCATCACTGCCCATACTAATTGGTATCTTGAATTTGGCAAAATTGTTGTTTACCAAAAAGACAACAAAACCCCTAAAACAGGCCAGGTATGGTGGCTCACGCCTGTAATCTAGCACTCTGCCAGGTCAAAGTGGGCAGACTGCCTGAACTCAGGACTTTGAGGCCAGCCTGTGCAAGAGTGAGACCCCATGTCTAAAAAAAAAAAAAATAGCCTGGCATTGTGGGGGGAGCCTGTAGTCCCAGCTACCAGGGAGGCTGAGGCAAGAGGATCACTTGAGCTATGACACTGTGGCACTCTACCAAGGGCAGCAAAGTGAGACTCTGTCTCGAAACAAACAAAAAAGCACCCTAAAACAAAAAAACACTTAAATGACATGAGAAAATCTATATGCTGTGACATTAACTGAAAAAATGGGCCTTCAACATTGCTTACAGAGTTGTGTGTATATTTGTGCCAAACACATTTTCACCCCTGTCCTCATTTCATATCCAAAAGCCATAAAAATTAGGCTCTTGTCTAAACATGGAAATAAACTCAGTTTCTCCTGTACTCTCACAACACAGATCACTTCTGACACCAGATGTGTGTGGGGTGTTTTTTTTAACCACACACCAAGCAAGCAGTCACTTCTGCAGTGGACCCCAGCTGGGCGTCTCTAATTCAATTCTGACATTATCCACCTGGAAGTGGCATCAGATTCCATAGGTTGAGGGCTTAGTCCTATGAGACTGTTCCCCACTTTGGAGGCCGATCACAAGCCCCAGATTGTTTTACCTGTTCTTCTAACTGACCAGCTATGAATCCAGATTAGGCTAATTTGCTACAGTGTCTCACAGAACTCAGGGATACACATCAAGTAGTTTATTATAAAGAGGAGACCCCTGAACACCAGATGCAAGAGATCTTAAGGCAGGTACGTGGTGGGAAGGGGCAGGGCTTCCATGCTCTCTCCAGGGGCTCTACCCTCCCTGTGTTGAGTTATCCGAAAGTCACTGAATCTAGTCCTTTAGGGGTTTTATGGAGGCATCACTGCCTAAGCATGATTGATTAAATCATGAGCTATTGGCCAGCCCCTGTCCTCTATCTCTGATGTGGGGAGGGGGTGGAGCTGAAAATCCTAACACTGCAATCCCACCTTGATCTTTTCTGGTGGTGACTAGTGACCAGTGTCTATCATGAAGATACATCTAGGGGCCCCAAGCCATTTTTAATTTATTAGCATACAAAGAGACATTTGTCAGACTCTAAGGATTTTAGGACTTGTATACAAGAAACCAAAGACTAAATATATATATATTCCAAAAGATTACAGTTCCCTTCAACCCTGCTCTCAAACCCAACTAGCATAAGGAATAACCAAAAAAATTACATGTGGAAAATCTGACTCTGAGATAGCAGGCTGGGGTGGCCACTCACAGAATCTTATGGGGAGGAGCATGTCTGTTTGATATTTGCCTTTCCTGTGACCCATGTTAGTTGGTTGTGGGATTTTCTAGACCAAAAATCAGCATATATGGTCTGGAAATTGCACAGACTTTCCCAGCAAGTCTGGGATGTGTGGTTATCAAAGTCGGGGCTCTTTGGTAAGATCTTATTTTAGGGGGTTTTAAATTCTCCTTCTGAGAAGCGGATGTAATGAGGAACTATGTGAAGAATGCTGATGAACTGCAATTCCAGGACATTTCAATGGAAAAATGGGACTGTGACGTTTGAAATTGGGATTGCTATGGACAATCCAGGCCGTGAATTGTGGAGTGGAAACCACACAGCTGGGACACTTAGTATCTACTGTCCCAGGTTCCACACAGTCAAAGCGTAAAAATAATGAAACAAAGAAGGGGGAGAGGCCCTCAGGCAGAGAGGAAAAGGGAGACTTGGCAAGCAACGTGCTGCCTCACCGTTTTGTTGGAAGTAAGTGCCCAGAACATCAGGCACACCCACATTCAAATGCAAGTACAAAACACATTTCAGAGCCAGATAAAAGTGACTTCATTGCCCTTTCTCATCATGTGAAAATTCAAAAATTGGCTATAAGTTATTAAAAAGACACCACCTTCACCCAGCCAGCAACCCTGCCTCGCTCCAAGGCCATAACAGGCTGATTACACTTTAAAGTATTGAGGAGAGAGGTCAAGGTTACAGGCAATTACAGACCCTTTCTCCGCTGGGGAGTTAAGCTGGCTGCAGACAAGCCTTGGGGTCCCCTGTGTGCCCAGCACAAATCAGGCAGCGGCAGAGTGGGGAGAAATTAATGTGTCTCTAAACAAGAATCTGGAAGAAAGAGGAGGATGAATGGTCGAGAGTCTGATGATAGATTTCAACTTGTGCAGCATTAAGTAGCTGGGCTTTAGAAGAGCAATTAAGCTTAACTCCCAGCCCTGCCCACATAGGGCCACCCCTCCCCATGGGTCTGTCCACCATGCAGCCAGTTCTCGCTAACAAGGCGATAATGAGGTGCCAACTTGGTTGCCATGACCAGAGCAAGACAAGGTTGGTTTTGTTTTTCCCAGAGAAGTCAGCTGTATTTTCTAAAATTGCATTCTGAGCTGGAGGGAGCTCTTGGTGGAGATTCCTCTTTGCCCCTTTCAGGGCACGTGAGGAAGAGCTATCCTTCCAACTAGGAAAGCCAGCCGTGCAGGGTATTTGTAAGTCAGCCATGGGAAGCAAGTCCTTTCCAGAGGATGGCCCAGGTTTTAGAAGTTTGCCTATTCAGATTCAGCATGAAATAAAAATAACCAGGTTTTCTGTTTTCTTCCTAACTTTTCCTTTGTCCAACAAATTCTTATTGTCCCCAACTTTAATCCACATTGAATAGAAATGATTTCACATGAATCATCAGAAATGATTTCTCATGCACACCTATTTTGAGTCAAAATCCCTAGAAAGAAAAAAAAGTCATCCTATTTTTTTTTAAATCATCCTATTTTTAAAAAAACACTAAAATTCTTAGGCTGCAAGAGTTAATAACCTGAAATTCAGGTGCATATAGTAATTATATTTTCTAGCCAATTAGGGGACAAGATCTGACACCCCTGGGGACTGAAATTGATGCTCCCCCCCCCGCCCCCCGGCTTCCTACTACTTCTAGTCCCCAGACATAAGCTCCACAAGAGAAAAAGGTATGTCCTGGAGATTCCTGTATTTCCCCAGCACACTGCCTCGCACTTGGGGGTGTTCAGTTAATGCTGTGAGCAGAATGAAGGTGAGGAGTGGCTCATCAAAATCCGGTGACTTTAGGAGACAGGAACACCTCTTTTATGAGTACACATTTCTGTGGATAAACCCGCTGTTGCTCAATATCTAGGATGCCAGCCCCATACACCAGAGCTAACAGATTCAAACCCAATCCAGGCCTGCCAAACTACAATGACAACTATCACCGAAAAAAAAAAAAAAAAGAAAGAAAAAGAAAAGCCAGGCATTGTGGTGGGCACCTGTAGTCCCAAGCTACTTGGGAGGCTGAGGCAAGAGAATCTCTTGAGCCCAGGAGTTGGAGGTTGCTGTGAGCTGTAACACCATGGCACTCTACTAAGGGCAAATAGTGAGACTGTGCCTTGGACAGTTGAAAACAGATAAGCTAAATACAGTGTGTCCCAAACCTCACCATATCCAGGGAAACTGGGAAATTATAGCTAAAGGGATCTTTATTTACAAACAATTTGTCACAAAATTTTACAAAGAAGTGGCCAGATAGTGACTTTTGGGACACCCTGTATATCCAAGAAGCAAATAACTAAACCTACAAGCAGGTACAGAGTCACCTGCCTAAGGGACTATCTACAATTTCCCATTTCAATGCAGGAGTCACAATACACTCTTTTCCCTATATCTAGGTTTTGAAATTGAATCGACAATCCCCGTAGTAAACTAAATAATGATCCTCCTAGAAGAAAAATGTCCACCTTCTTATCTATAGAGCCTGTGCACATGTTCCCTTCCATGGTAAAAGGGACATTGCAGATGCGATTGAATTAAGGAAGATTATCCTGAAACACAATGTCCAGGCATTCCCTCATGTAAACACAACAGTCCTTATAAGATGGAGGCAGGAGGCTCAAAGTGACAGAGATGACATGAAAACAGAGTTCAGAGAGGAAAGAAGATGCTAACCTCTGGCTTTAAAGATGGAGGAGGGGGCCAGGAGACACAGGCAGGCAGCCTTTTCCAAACCAGAAAAGGCAAGGAAACAGACTCCCCCAGAGCCTCCAAAAGAACTAGCCCTGTTCACACCTGCCGTTAGTCCAGTGGGCCTCATTTAGGACTTCTGACCCCCAGAACTGTAAGAGAATAAACTTGTGTCACTAAGTTTGTGGTAATTTGTTACATCAGCAATAGGAAACTAACATAATTCCCAGAGAAAATTAGATGCAAAAGAGGCATCCACAGAAGCCAGAGAGGCAGTGGTGAGCTTGGGCCCTGATAGGCTCTAATGTAGTTGGTTCCAACTGATCCACGCAGAGCACAGACCATCTGCCTCCAAAGACCCTCTGGAAATTTAGCCGGGGGCCAATTCTGCACAGGTAGGAAAAACCCAGAGGTCTTCTCTTTTTCAAAGTCAGCTTTCTTTACACAGCTGGAGAAGTAGCAACCCAGGAAAGCTTGCAAACTCTAAGGGACCAATTCATCCAACCCCCTAATTAACACAGAGAGAAAGCAACTTGTTCAAAGCCACACAGCTGGGTGGTGGTAAAAACCTTAATGAGAACCCAGATCATCCAACCTACATTCCAGTGCCCAAAAGCATAGCCTTGCCTCCAAAAACCCTACCTAGCCAAGCCCCGGAACCATTTATCTCATCACTAAACGATCCTGTCCACCCTTATTCATTTGTGCTTCTTCCTTCTGTTCAGAGATAGTTGACCCCTCTTATCCTCTGGGGTTATGTTTCAAGAACCTCAGTGGATACCTAAATCTGACAGTGCTGAGCCCTATATATATAATGTTTTTGCCTATGCATAGAAACTAGGATTTATAAACTAGGCACAGTAAGAGATTAGAAACAATAAGTAAAAATAACTTAAAAATAAGGCTGGGTGTGGTTCATGCCTGTAACCCCAGCACTTTGGGAGGCTGAGGTGGGAGGATCATTTAAAGCCAGAAAGAGCAAAAGCAAGACCCCCAGCTCTGTGAAAAAATAGAAAAAGTATCCAGGTATGGTGATATAGGCTTGTAGTCCCAGCTACTTGGGAGGCTGAGGCTGAGACAGGAGGATCACTTGAGCCTCAGAATCTGAGGTTGCGGTGACCTATGATGACACCACCACACTCTAGCCCAGGTGACAGAGCAAGACCCTCTCTCAAAAACAATAGTAATCAGATAGAACAAATATAACAATATACTATAATAAAAGTTGTGTGGGTTCAGCGCCTGTGGCTCAAGTGGCTAAGGCACCAGCCACATACACCTAAGGTGGCAGATTTGTATCCAGCCCGGGCCCACCAAAACAACAATGACAGCTGCAACCAAAAAAATAGCTGGGCGTTGTGGCAGGCGCCTGTGGTCCCAGCTACTTGGGAGGCTGAGGCAGGAGACTCGCTTGAGCCCAGGAGTTGGAGGTTGCTGTGAGCTGTGACGTCGCAGCACTCTACCCAGGGGGACAGCTTGAAGCTCCATCTCAAAAAATAAAAAATAAAAAATAAAAAGTTGTGTGAATGTGGTCTCTCTTCTTACCTTACTATACTCATTTTCAGGCCATGGTTAACCATGGGTAACTAAAACTGTGGAAGGCAAAACTGCCAATAAGGGGGGACTGTTACACTAAGTACCTTTGATGGGAAGGCGCTCACCTGGGATTGCAAAGATGCAGGTCCTTTCTGGAATCCCCCTAAGCTCCAGGAGTGAGAGGGTGGAGGATAAGATCCTAGGCACCTGCCTCAGGTGGAGGATAAGATGCTATGCACCTTCTCCTAAACTGGGGTGTCCAACCTGCGGCCCATGGGGCACATGCTGATTATTTAAGGATTGTTTTGATATCTGTGCTGTCATATATCACAAAAAGTACACAGAGACCTTTTTTGTGGCTCATCAGCTTTCATTAGTGTTTGTGTGTTTTAATATGTGGCACAAGACAACTCTTCCTCTTCCAGTTTTAGTCAGAGAAGGACATCCCTGCTCTACATCTTGTGCAGCTGCACTGTCTGC
Organism: Otolemur garnettii; assembly: GCF_000181295.1. Classification (NCBI taxonomy): domain Eukaryota; kingdom Metazoa; phylum Chordata; class Mammalia; order Primates; family Galagidae; genus Otolemur; species Otolemur garnettii. Next base: position 10,732,445 of record NW_003852416.1, read on the forward strand.
AGTCCTCTTGTCAAACCTCAGGTCAGGAGAGGAGGGAGCATAGGACAGCAAGTCACATCCCTGGCTGCCTCAGCACAGAGCTGGGCTCTCTGTCACACAACCGTACCGAAAGATGTGCCATGCTCACAAAGAACATTCTACATGCTTCACTCTCTGATTCATCCAGGACTCTACAATGCTTGCTGCCTCAAGGCTGAGGTCACATTTCTATTCTCTTTTCTTTTTTTTTTTTTTTTGAGATACAGTCACTTGGTCACCCTGGGTAGAGTACCGTGGCATCATCATAGCTCACAGCAACCTCAAAGTTTTGAGCTTAAGCGATCCTATTGCCTCAGCCTCCCAAGTAATGGGGACTACAGGCGCTCACCATGACACCAGCTAGTTTTTTCTGTCTTTAGTAGAGATTGGGTCTCACTCTTGCTCAGACTAGTCTCGAACTCTTGACCTCAAGCGATCCACCCATCTCGTACTCCCAGAGTGCTAGGATTATAGGCGTAAGCCACCGTGCCCAGCCAAGGTTTCATTTCTGACCCATTAATTGTTACAAAGAATTCATAGTGAACCATCAGATTAAAAACTCTGGGTTTTCTGCTTACTAGAAACTTCTGGATTATTTTGCTTAATTATAGCAGTGTTTCTTTCAAGAGTTTTAAAAATAAAATACAGCACTGTGTGTGGTGACTCACACCTATAATCCTAGCACTTTGGGAGGCCAAGATGGAAGGATCACTTGAGGCCACAAGTTTGAAAACAGCCGAGGAAGAGTAGGAATTCTTAGCCCAGCATGGTGGCATGTACCTGTACTCCCAGGTTACTTGGGAGGCTGACACATGGAGGTCATTGTAGCCCAGGAGTTTGAGGTTGTAGTGAGCTATGATGATGCCTCAACTCACTAGCCTGGGAGACAGGGCAAGACTCTGTCTCAAAAATAAATAAAGATAAATTAAATAAAATACAGCACTCATGAGTTTGTCTATGCAGCCCACCTGGATCAAGCATCTATTACGAGTTGGGCAAAGTTGCCAGATGGTAGAGACCCAAGGATGGAAAGAGAGAAATCTTCCCTCTCATCACAAAGACAAATCAATGCAGATGATGAGTCTGGACAGAGGCAAGCACAAAACAGCAAGGCCCAGGAGGAATGGTTTACCCCCCTGAAATCTAAGAGAAATTTAACAAATAGAAGAAAAGGTCGACTTAAGGGCTATCCCTGAATGCTGAACAAAGACTTATCAACACTTGGGGTTTATCAATCCACATATCTCAGGAGTTCTCAGCAGCTATGAGATGAACTGTGGTCTGAGACCTGGGCTTCCGTTTTCCTGTTACTGCTTGTGAGATTGGTAAAGTTGCTTAATTTCTCCAGCTCTCGTAAATTATTCACCTGTAAAATGGGAATAGTAATCCTATGCAATGTGTCTCAGACCTGGGCAGTCTGAGTGCCCGACATCCCTGGCCCCAGTGATTGGCTCAAGTGTAGCCACTGCCTGGAATTTTGTTGGAGCTATCAGGAAAGGGACACTCTCTGTCATGCCCGGGTTGCTAAACTGGTTGTTAATCCACCACTTAAGAAGAGTCTGCTTAAGAAGAAGGCTGACTCAGAAGACACTGGCCATGAGACAGGGGCACAGCCAGCCACTGGAGGACCTCATGGGAATGCCTTGAGCCGGCTTTGCCTGGTTCTGCTCCAGACTTCTCTGTACACAAACAATGCATTTCCTTCATTTGCTCAGTAAAACAACAACAATGTAAAAAGAAAGCCAGCCTACTTAACCCATCTGTACTTCACTCAGACGGTTTCTGTTCTGGTCCGTGTTGACTTGAGGGTTCTCTGCCACCCTCTGGTTTCCTCTACAGGAGTGGGCTGACTATAAGGACCTACTAGTTGGAGCTACCAGGGTCACTGTGTCATCAGTGTGAGTGGCAGGTGAGTTTTGCCAATATGAGTCTTCCTTAGAGACAGACAGAAATGGATGGCAGAAAATGCAGAGACGGAAATTGGAGAAAAGAGGAGTACAAAGCAAGGGGTGGACAGCTGCTGAGAGAGGCAGGAACAGGCGTGGGGATGATTGGAGAGAGTCCTACCAGCTTCCTGGGGAAGTGGGACTTAAGAGGTTATAGAATAAACAAGGACACAGCTGAGGCGCAGTGCCATGAATGTGCGTGGACTCAGCTGTGGGCTCTTCCCTGGTCATGTCCAGCCATCCAGAAGCAGGAGCCAAGAACACAGCCCAGCGCGTGGTTTTCCTAAACCTCTAGTCACCTTTGCATAGGCACAATCTCATCTTCCAAGATAACCAATTTGGGAATTTAAATTTACTTCCAGTTCAACTCAGTTCACTTTTGAGGCCAAATGATGAAATTTGGCATTTCATCTTTTGTGTTAAAATATAATCTAGGTGAGAAGGCTCACGGACCAGGCAAGAGAATGTGTTCCAGGTTTGGCCACATTTCTAAAGATATAATGTAATGTTCAGGGTCAGTAGAGTTTGAGAACCTCTGATCTAGGAAATATCATTTCTAATGCTCTCAGAGGCTAGGTCAGGGTGTGAACCACAGGGTGCAGTCCCTAAATACCAGGTGACAAAGTTAGCAAAGATGACATCATAGTTCAAACTCTAGCTAACCATCAAATGTCAAGGTGCCTTGAGATAACCCAGTTGAACCCACTCCTTCTACAGAAGGAAAGGAGTGAAAGCTAAGGACGATGGCCTTGTGTGGACATCACCCCAAGTCACACAGCTACGTAGGAGACAGCTGGGATGGGGACACGGCCCCCTCCCTCCTCGGGGCTGGGGTGGTGGCTGTGGTGAGAGATGTCCCCATTAGCATTTCCCAGGTGAGTCTGCTCCTTTGGGGGGAGTGAGAACACAGGCTTTTTGGATTGGGTCCCCTTTACTGGTAACAAGAGTGCTGCTGGATATCACTAGCTTGGTCTCTGTGACTAATTTCAAGATGACTGGGTCTAGGCTGCTATGCCATGCTTGGGCTGTGGCCACGACATTAACATAGGATGATTCATTTCACCACAACACCTCTTGGAATGATTCATAACAGCAATTATAACCTCATCATCCCTTTTTTGTTTTGTGTTTTTCAGGGGTGTGTTAATAAGTGTTTTCACCTCATTAGCTAACTGATCTCCAGAACAACAACATGGGTAATTGAGTCAAATATGGCCATTTCCAGTGACTGAGGCCGCGAAAGGTCAAGTGAACCACCTGAGGTGGACCAGTGAAAGAGATGCTTGAAGGTCAGTGTCTCTTAACTGTGAGGCCATTGTCCTATCCTTTTCCGTATTCATTAAGGGAGCTTCCAAAGCCATATTCTTGGCTCTACTTCCCTTGGATGTGAGTTTAAATTACACGTTTGGTATCAGATCACCAGGCTTTTGGTCTATCAGAGTATGATTCTCAGAACGAGGGAATGTGCCATCACAGAGGGGCAGCTGGTAGCTTTGTCACTAACTGGAGAGGGCCTGCCTTTCCTGCCAGAGTTATTAGAAGGGTTCCAAATGCACCTAAGAGAACTGATCCTGCCTCAAAGACAGAGAGAACAGTCCCTATTCTACTGGTGTCAACACAGGGAGGCCTTCAAGCAAAGAGAGGATTAATATCAGCTTCACCATGAAGAACTGTACGATCATGTGCTTTTCTTTCTTTCTGGACCTTTTTTATTCAAATAGTCTTTTTATTTATTTATTTACTTCTTTATTTATTTATTTTTTGAGACAGAGCCTCAAGCTATCCCCCTGGGTAGAGTGCTGTGACATCACAGCTCACAGCAACCTCCAACTCCTGGGCTCAAGTGAGTCTCCTGCCTCTGCCTCCCAAGTAGCTGGGACCACAGGTGCCCGCCACAACACCTGGCTAGTTTTTGGTTGCAGCTGTCATTGTTGTTTGGTGGGCCCGGGCTAGATTCGAACCCGCCACCTTAGGTGTATGTGGCTGGCGCCTTAGCCACTTGAGCCACAGGCGCTGAGCCTTCAAATAGTCTTTATTTTATAAAATGATGGGATTGTAGGTAGAAACTTATTTTTAGTATTTGTTTTCAGTTTTGAATTCTTCAAATGTGTAAATAAACACGAAGACTATAACAAAGGCCTATGAACAAATTCCTCCTTACCCCCTACTACTATGGTTATTTTTGCCTCAGATATTTTTTATAAATCATAGATACATATTTATAAAAAATATCTGAGGCAAAAATAATGAGTAAATTTTATAAATATCTGAGGTAAAAATAATGAATAAATAAATAATAGAAAAATAAAATTAGGGAAAATTAAAGTCCTTTTTGACTCTGCTCAGCCCAATTCCACCCTTGTCTACCCAGCGACATCCACCCATGGAATGCGTGTCTATATCTCTGTCCGTCTGTACAGGTAGTCTCTGAGTTACAAACATCTGACTGAAGTACAACTTACACTTACGAATAGATGATATTCCTGTTAATCCCCAACATACAAACATCCCACTCACAGACTGACACGTGACTCATAAACGGAGCTATTACAGGTAATACACAAACATACCTGTTCTAACTTACACAGAAATTCAACTTAAGATCAAACCTACAAAACCTATCTTGTTCATAAGCTGAGACTGCCTATATCAGTCTACATATAGAAAAAGCATAAAAATAAGGGACCTTCTCGTTATAGGTGTGTGTTCATACAACAGCACATGGGAATGGCCTCAACAAAAGTACAAAATTTCTCCCAAAGTATCAAGTGTACATTCTCCCAGATTCTTCTAGCTAAAGACTGAGATCAGCATGTGGAGTGAAAATTCAGTGAGCCAGAAATCAGAAGACCTGGGCCTGGCTTAGAGCTGGAGGTTACTCCCTGTGGGATCGTAGATTGTTTCCCTGGACCTCAGGGTGTTTGTTTTTTTCTTTTTTGTGTAAAATGAGAAAGCGGGATGAAAGGCTCCCTGAGGTCTGTTCCACCTTTGAAATTTGATGACTCTAGGCTTAATTTCCTCATCTGTCAAATGAAGATCCTTACGACTGTGGACTGCTCACTGCTATAAAGATCAAACATGATGTGCAGGTCCTCTGCAAAGCACAATACCGTGTTTCCCTGAAAATAAGACACTGTCTTATATTTATTTTTTCTCAAGAAGACATACTAGGGCTTATTTTCAGGGGATGCCTTCCTCTCCGTGCCAAAACGCATAGAGTGGCTATGCAGATATGCTGCATAGCCATGCCCATCACTGGGTCTTATTATCGGGGTAGGGCTTATATTTAGCAAATGCATAGAAATCCTGCTAGGACTTATTTTGGGGGTAGGTCTTATTTTTGGGGAAAAACGGTAATATTAGTTATTATTACTCACAAATTAAGGTATTTTTAAAGCTCTTGCAAATGCTTTTAAAGAAACCATTGTAACATACACAGGCATGCACCACTTACCCTGCTTAACAACAGGGGTACATTCTGAGAAATGCATCATTAGGTTATTCTGTCATTATGGAAATGCCACAGAGTGAACGTCCACAAACCTAGATGGTACAGCCTACTCCACACCTGGACTGTGTGGCATAGCCCATTGCTCCTTGGCTACACACAGTACAGCGTGTACTGGGTACGGCCAAGGGCGTCCAACAGCAGCCCACAGCTGGCTATGAGTGCTTATCTGTGGTGTCACATATCAAGAAAATTATACACAGTCCTTTTTTTGCTCATCAGCTTTCATTCGTGTTTGTGTATTTAATGTGTGGCCCAAGACAACTCCTAGATAAGCTTTCATAGGCCACCGTTAGACACCCCAAGAGAACATTACAACAGTATTTGTCTCCATACATATCTAAACAGAGAAAAGGTAGAGTAAAAATACAGTAGTTACGGGACCACTGTCACGTGTGTGGTCTGTTGTTGACCAGCACATCGTTTTGCTGCCCATAATTGTATGTGGTTCACGTCTATGTGTCCCAGGCCAGGCAGCATGAAATAATTTCATTTCCTCTGACCCTGTTCTGTGGGGCAGACAGTTTAGCAGAGTGGCTCTCTTACCTCAATCTGTGAAGGTTTAGGGCAGTGATTTTCAACTGGCGTGCCATGAGAGATCTTAGGTGTGCCTCAAAAAATTTTTAAAGGTTATTAACTACATTATTTTCAAAAAATAGTTCAAAGCACAGTAAGTATATTCTTTGTTTAACTCTTTTTTTTAATCAACATGATTTAAGTGTGCTGTGGAAGTTTAACTGCAGGTTCAAGTGGACTGTGAAATAAAAAAGGTTGAAAAACACTGGTTTAGGGAATGAAATGATAAAAATGTCTCATCATGAAATTCTGTCCTCTGCAAAGACATCTCACAGATGAACCCTCGGCTTTCAGAGTGAAGCTCGAATCCATTCAGGACTAGAATTGGTTTGTCCGAGATCTAAGTGTTTGGAAAAGCAACACTGGGCAGAATTTCCTTGGTTTTGGGTAGTCTAGCACTGAAAAAGCTGGTTTGACTTCTGGGGTTAGGGGAAATCCTTTCATTGTCTCATTAACATGAGATCCGGTGACCTCTCAACCGAGAAACTTTTCTGGGGTACAGCTGAGTTTTTGAAAAGGAAAAATAAGCTTTTTGAAATGTATATTTAAAAACTGCTACACACAGTTCTCTAAGAAACCAAACTGCTAATGCTTCTACATACAAATAAAATATTTAGGGGTTTATAGACCAATACTGCCCCACTGAAGAGCAACGTACACACAAGCATTAACGCCTTTGCACAAACTGGCCTCTCTCCCTGGACAACTCCTAGCTCCTCCCTCTCACCTGGATAACTACCATCCTTCAAGGCGCAGCCCACATGATCTCCTGCAGGCAGCCTTCCTTGACTCGTGCCCCCTTCCCTGCACACTGTGTGACCCTCCCGTGGTCCTCAGAATGCCCCATGGCTCCATTCACCTCCTCTGCACTCCCTTCTGAGTCCAACTACCTGCTCTCACAGTTGCCTACTCAGTCACTTATCTGACTTCCCCACCATCCCATGGGTATCTAAAGACAGGAACTACATGTCACAAATTATGACACGGTGCCTGGCACATGGTAGGCGTGCGGAACCAATAAACATATGTGTCCATGTACACACTTGCTCCGTGTGTATGTGTAGGTAGCCAAGAGTTACGAACTCTTATCACATTTTAAATTTTGTTTTCCTGGCTGAATGTTCCATGTGTGCCTCGCCACACAGCTTTCAAAGTTGAAGCTCGCAGAGAAAGTGGATTTGATGCAGCCTTTGAAGGCTGTCAAGATTATGTAAATACTACCAACCACATCAAGTATAACATTCTAAAGTAGTCAACAAACAGACTTCTTGTCACATCTTGCCTTTTAACTAAATCTGAAGAAAATGCTGTTTCAGCGTGTGATCTGAGGAAATCCAAGGGCGTAATCTTCACGATTCTGATATGAAACACATGCTCCAGGAACGGTCCTTGTGTTCTATGAATTTTCTGTTAAGTAGTTTACAACACTGAGACTTTTCCAGTAAATGTGCAAGGATGGCTATAAAATTCAAGTCAATTTTAAACCAAAATAAGATTAATTTTAAAGAATTAAAATTCTCAATCAGAAAAGCTAGTGTTTTCCCAGAGTTGCCTTGTTACACTAGACATTTTAACTAATGTGAAATAAGCCAAATACTAGAAGTCTGTGGGGGGAAAAAAAGAGGGAATGTGTTTCAGTTGTAAGTAGACCCACTTCCTATCCAAGCTCTGTCACTAGCAACTGTACATCTTATTGAGATCTCTTCACCCTGTTGACCTTAGTTTTCTTGACCGTGACATGTGAGGGTCAGACGAGACAATATTGAAGGCTTCTTCATGCCTTATGATTTTAGGATGGGGGTGTTTTCTTAAAGCAGTTATTATGACACACGGGAAAGTTAGCATGATCTGTCCCATAGTACAGAGACAGGGGTCAGGATGGAGGGATCTTAGTTTCTGACAGGTAAAACTAGATTAGTGATTCTTAAACTCTGGTGGGCATCCAGAGAGCTTATTAAAACGTAGATGCTGGGTCCACCCTCTGTTTCTTCTCTTTTTCTTTTTTTTGAGACAGAACCTCAAGCTGTCACCCTGGGTAGAGTGCTGTGGCATCACAGCTCACAGCAACCTCCAACTCCTGGGCTCAAGCGAGTCTCCTGCTTCTGCCTCCCAAGTAGCTGGGACTACAGGCACCCGCCACAATGCCTGGCTATTTTTGTTGTTGTTGCAGTTGTTTAGCTGGCCTGGGCCAGGTTTGAACCCACCACACTTGGTATGTGTGACTGGCGCCGTAACCACTGTGCTACAGGCGCCGAGCCATATACCACATTTCACTAATCCACTCATGTATTAATGGGCACTTGTGTTGATTCCACATTTTCATGACTGTGAACTCTGCTGCAATAAACATTTGAGCATATGTGTCTTTTTGATAAAATAATTTTTTTTCCTTTGGGTAAGTACTCAAAAGTAAGATTGCTGTATCAAATGTAGTTAATAAATGGGCTGGGTGTGGTGGCCCACACGTGTAATCCTAGCACTCTAGGAGGCTGAGGCGGGTAGATTGCTTGAGCTCACAAGTTCAAGACCAGCCTGAGCAAAAGCGAGCTCCTATCTCTACTAAAAAGAGAAAAACTGAGGCCAGAGGATTGCTGGAGCCCCAAGAGTTGTTGCTGTGAGCTATAACCCTTGTCACTCTACCCAGGGTGACAGCTTGAGACTCTGTCTCAAAAAAAAAATTGTAGTTAATAAATGGTGCTGGTAAAACTGGATAAAATGTAGTTAATAAATGGTGCTGGGGGCTCAGCACCTGTAGCTCAAGCAGCTAAGGTTCCAGCCACATACACCTGAGCTGGCAGGTTGGAATCCAGCCCAAGCCCACCAAACAACAATGATGGCTGCAACCAAAAAAATAGCCAGGTGTTGTGGCAGGTGCCTGTAGTCTTAGCTACTCGGGAGGCTGAGGCAGGAGAATCGCTCAAACCCAAGAGTTGGAGGTTGCTGTGTACTGTGATGCCACAGCACTCTACCCAGGGTGACAGCTTGAGGCTCTATCTCAAAATAAATAAATAAATAAATGGTGCAGGGAAAACTGGATAACAATATGTACAAGACTGAAACAGGATCCACACTTTTCACCACTCACAAAAATTAATCATGATTAATAACAGATTCAAACCTAAGACATGAAACTATAAGAATTCCAGAAGAAAATGTTAGAAAAACTCTTACAGATGTGGGCCTAGGCCAACCATTGATGAGGAAGACCCCAAAGGAAATCACAGCAACAACAAAAATTAACAAATTGGACTCGATTCAATTAAAAAGCTTCAGTATAGCCAGAGAAACAATCAATAGAGCAAATAGACAACCTACAGAATGGGAGAAAATATTTATAGGCAGTCCCTGGGATATGAACTAGTTAGATTCTATAGGTTTGTTCTTAAGTTGAATTTGCATGTAAGTCAAACAGCCACATTTACCTATTACCTGTAATAGTCTCCATCATAAGTGTGAGTAGAGTATCAGATACTTGTAATGTGGGGACTATAATGGTCTCCATGTGTCACGCAACAGTCTCTATTCATTAGGTGCAAGTTGTACCAGATGTTTGTATCTCGGGGACTGCCTGAACATCTGATAAAAGTTTGATAACCAGAATCTATAAAGAGCTCAATCAAATCAACAAGAAAAAAATCACATAGCCCATAGAAAAGTAGACAAAAGACATGAACAGAAGCTTTTTAAAAGAAGATAGACTAATGGCCAACAAACATCTGAAAAAATGCTCAACATCGCTAATCATCCGGGAAATGCAAATCAAAACCACAGTGAGATATCACCTGACTCCAGCGAGAATGGCCTTTATCAAAAAGTCTCCAAACGACAGATGCTGGTCTGGATGTGGAAAGAAAGGAACGCTTATACGGTGCTGGAGGGGCTGCAGTCTGTATTTATTATTTTGGGTCCCTCAGCCATTTTGTCACTCCAAACAAAATGCCCATTTGTCTTAAATTATCCTTAAGAATAAATACTGACATTTTTGCAAGTCCACAAAGGGTCACAGATGTAATGGGTAATCAATTAATATTTCTTTGTTACTAAACTGTTGCACCTTCCATGCAATTCAGTAAATATTTCTTGATGTGACAAAACATTCCTCAGAGCATACATATAGTTTCTGCTGCAGAAAGCCAGATGAGGGGTGGGAGCAGACTTTTGCCTTCCAAATTATAAACGCCTTGAGGATGTCATCCAATCCTAAAATCTTTCAAACCCTCAAGCAGTTACCTGGCTCAGCACTGGACAAATCAGAGACCTGGAACAAATACTCATCCAACTGACTTAAATTTATGACTGTCTCTAAGCATACGAGGACATAGGTCTGTGCTGTTTCCTTATGCAGGACAAGGTGTGTGTTTGTGTGTGTTGAGAATGTGTAGGGTTTAAGTCCATTAAATTCCTTAGATGAAATGAGAACATTAAGGCTATAACCTTACAAACACACCATGCAACTATTTCCTGAGAAAGCGTTAGTTTTCCAAAGTGAATGGGAGTTGCTGGTGCCTGAACACACATTATCTTTCTGACTACTGCCAACAAAGCAGAGATGCCACCCAAGGCAGAGGATATTATACGTGGGTCACTTCTGGCTTTTGCCTCTATCGGACAAAGCTGTGGTCGTATGAAAGTTATTGCAGAGCAGAGATAAAAGACAGCGCCATAACGGTTAGAGGGACAGACCTATCTCGGTTGCATTTGCATATGCCATTCTAGATATTTTCTCATAATACTACCCGCTAACCCTGGGGTTATGATCCAAGAAGACTAAGAACTGCCTTGGCTGAAACCAAACAGAAGGGTTAAAATGCGAAGGGTGATTTTTCACTCAAACTGCTTGCTCTCTAGCACTTTCTCCGGCTACCCCATCCATTGCTAATTAGGGGCAGCCAAGGCTTGACATGTACACAGCTCTCTATGGTAAAATTGATTATTATATTACTATGGAAAATAAGGAAGTCATTTCACTTGAAATATCAAATTCCACAAAATCATACATGGCAGCTGTTAGCGAATGCGTGTGGGGGAGGGACGAGTGTGTGAAAATATTAACCCACTCCACTTTAGTTATCTGACATCTTAGAGAAGAAAAGAAAAAAGAAAAGAAAAAGAAAGAAAAGAAAAGAAAAGAAAAGAGAGAAAAGGCACCAACACAAAGCTACATCATGGATTTTATTTTAAGGTTAAAAAAATTCCCATGATATAAGATCCATCCTACACGCCATTTTATGAGTGTGGATTTGCTTTTACGCTCTTGCAAGCAGAAAACCAGTATCCTTCTACTGCATGTGTTGAAGCCACTTTTAATTGCGTCAGATAAAGAAAACGAGGTGAGTCATGCCTGGTTGTGCTTGTGCCTGCTAGCAGCGCATCACAGCCACATCCAAACATGTCCCCTGAACCTCACTACTGAAGACGAGACGCTTACTTGCTTGTTTGGAAGTGATTAAAATCATTCTGTGTAAAATTTTAACTTAAGGTACCTAAGAGTTGCCGAAATTCACATTACAGCCACTTCAGAGGTGCTTAAAAGCAATTCCCAAGCGTTGTTTCTTGGCGAAACATCCCCTTATGAATTTTAAGGACACTCCTGTTCAGAATGGGTCTGATTCTGTGCTCAACAGATGTGAGACATTTCAAACACCTTTGTATTCATTTTCCATCACTCACAAATTCCAGCGTTTAATACAAAACACTTCAACATCAAGACATCGTTTATAAAGTTTTGAGATTCTGACTCTGTCCCCTTCCATCGTCCCAGGTCCGGTGATAATGCAATCTGTTTTCCAGTAGCCACTCGACTTTCCTCTGTAAAAGAGTTCGGTAACCAGCGTAAAAAGAACCTTCCTGACATGGGGGTGGCTGATTTCACTGGGGGCCTGAGGATCTGGTTAGGTCACATGTTAAACTGCCTTGTGAATCGTTTATTAATTTTTTTTAAACAAGAGGGGGTGGGGATAAAGACAAATAGCATATTCATGCACAGACCCTGAGCGCCGGCAACATGATCGGAGGTGCTGCCTGCACTGGAGAATTTTAAAAAAAATAACAAACCTTAATTTCTCCCTGTGCTGGGGAAAGGTAGGATGACATCATGAAATCATGAAACCTTACCTTTCTGAAACAGACCAGGGCGCCTGGCATGAAGCACTGACCTGTGACCACCAACGCCGGGAGTCATTTTGGGTGTCGCGAGTGTGCCTCCCTAGAAAATTCCAATGACATTCTACCAGCTTTCTGCATGCCAGTCATGACAAGCCTCCACGCAAACTCTCTTGAGTCTGGAAAGGGACAGAGGAGGGGGGGATGCAAGCGAGGGGGTGAGTGAAAGAGAAAGAGCTGTCCCAGAGCACTGCACACCCGTCTGGAAGGGCAGTCACATGCCACCGGGAGCCATTCCTGCGGCATTACACATGCGGAGTAGAAATGGCAAACAATATCAGTCGATGTTTATGCCACATGTTCTCAGCCTCTTCACATATCAACACCCAAGCCAGCTATCTGCAGACAGGCCTCCTGAGAGCACTTCCAAAGGAAGGGGTCCGGGCTAATCCTGCCAGCCATTTGTAATAAAATTCTAAGCCTCCTGGCCTGCTTTTCTTCCCTATCTTTGGTTGTCGGCTGTTGGAGGTGGGGGGAGTGATGGCCTGTTTTTTGCTTGTTTTTCCTTCTGGGTTTTCACAGGTAACAACTTGGTCCTGAATATACCCAAAAGGACCTTAACAATGTAGCCACATCACACAGCTCCAGCAAAGTGACGCCCAACCAGCCAAGCTCCTGTACCCCTTGCCCCTCTTTTTTTTTTAATTCTCATAGAACAAGACATGGAGTGAAGATGACCTATCTTTTTACCTGCTCAATGAAATCCAAAGTGGATTTTGCTTGGCTCTCAAAAGTGCCTGGGGCCAATTCTGCCCCCTAGGGAAGGCTGGAGACAGTTTATTGTCAGAACTGAGAGGGGTGGAGTGCAACCAGCATCTACTGGGCAGAGACCAGGGATGCTGCTAAAATCCTGCAGTGCTCAGACAGCCCCCACCGAAGAGAATTATTTGGGCCAAGACATCAATAGTGCTGCAGTTGAGAAACTGTGCTAAGACCTTCAACCAGTCTTGCAGAAAATATAACACACACACACAAAAAGAGGCCAAGAAGTCCCTCTCTGTGAGGAAGGACTAAAGCCCCTGGAGTCAGATGACAAGTTTGGCCCTATTCATGGTTTAATTACTTACAACAGGGGTTCACATTTCTTCCCAGGAGCCACCATTCTCTTGCCAATTTATGTTTTGTTTTGTTTTGACTTTTCTCTTTCCAAATCTCACATTGTTTCAAACCAAACTAAATCTTGTGTGACTTTCTAAATCAAAATCTGCTGTCACACGTACCAGTTGCCAGGTCATCTAAAGCAACCATCATTCCGGTTTGTCCTGTCTGGGGCAGTCTAATGTCAATCTGTGTTGTCTAGCGTCCACCATGATCCCCTCTCCCAGCTATTCAGTGAGGCGTGCTTTTTATTTTTTAACAGCTTTACTGAGATATCATTCACATACCATACAATGCACACAAACCTCTCCTGAGAAGGCATCGTGATGAAAGGTTCCTAGGTTCTCCTGTTGTACTTAGACTCGGTGAGGAGGGGGTGGAAGAGCAGATCCTCTCTCACCTGGAACCACCCACCTGCACTCTGGCATAGGGGAAGCTTCCTACCTTCCTGGGCTGACCTGGGACTCAGCGTGTAATATTTCTACTGCCCACAGAGAAGTCCAGGTGAAAGCCAGTCAGATGTGTCTGCACAGCCTGCCTCCAGCTGCCCAGCAGATGCCCTTCCACAGCCCACCTGCCCCTGGGAGCTCCCAGAAGAGCCTCAAGGCTCTTTCTTCCTAATTTAGCCACAGCCCGCAGGCCACCCCAGGCTCAGTTAAGGTCCTGACCTGCGGGAACCAACCAGCCTGGCCACAGCTGCATTGCTGCTCTGGCCTTGGGTCTCTTCCATGACCTGAGAGGTTTCCCCAAGGCATAAGGCTCAATGCCAACCAGTGACTACACATTCGCCTTTCCTCTCTCTGTCTTGGGACTTCCTTAGATAAGAATTTGCTGGAAACTGCTCCACCACATAGATCTCCCCCCGCCAAGACTCACACTGAAGGGGGAGGAGCAGTGGGTGAGGTTAAGGCACAGGTCTGAGCCATGTGAACCACCACACCTGGGATGACAAGGCAGAGGATTGCTTGAGGACAGGAGTTTGAGACCATCCTAAGCAAGAACAAGACCCCATCTCTACAAAAAAAAAAAAAAAAAAACAAAACCAAACCAAACATACACACAAAAAAACCTAAATAGAAAAATTAGCAGGGTGTGGTAGCACACACCTATAGTCCCAGTAAGGCTGAGGCAGGAGTATTACTCAAGTCTAAGAGTTTGAGGTTGCAGTGAGCTATCTGATACCACTACACTCTAACACAGGCAGCGGACCAAGACCCTATCTCCGAAACAAAGAGCAAAAGTCTGGAGCTGACAGCCACAGCCAGCCATGGGAAAGGGGATAAGCACTGTGCCAATCTCCAGGACTGCAGAAAAAGGGATGTGTCACTTGGCCCGGTCAGGGCTGTGTATCTGCCTTTGTCAGCTCCATAACATGATACATTGAACATAAACTTAAGATAAAAGTTGCCCTGGTATGTTGCCTGCAGTCCAATTCCTGGGAGAAGAGAAGTCAGTACTTAAGAATAAACCCTTCTAATTGCATGATCCCAGCTCTTACCCTGAGACCAGGCCACAATCCCAGCTGCCATCTGTAAGGGAAGAGGCACAAACTGACCATCACAAGTTGCAATTCAGTCCAACATAGTAGGCATATGTTGAGCACCTACTGTATACCAGCACTGCGCCAGGCAAGGAAGGAGGGGGGCACATGAGGAAATAATGACTACGAATGTGCAATGCATTATGCTACCTGCTTCCCACATCCTCTTGGTCTTCAAGGTCACTATTCCCATTTTACAGCTGAGAACAATGAGGCTCTAAATAATTGAGTACCTCACCTAAACTGTGAAAGCTAGTATGTGCTCATTTGAAACAAGGTTTATTGGATTCTCCAAACTTTTGTCTGTCCACTAAAACACCTCCTAATATGTAAGGTGCATCATAAATGCAAATAATGTAGTAAAATGAGATGAATGCTTCAGGTAAGATTTGTTCAAAGCATGATGAGTACGGGGCTGACTCCTCCTGAGACCCAGTACACAATGAAATGCTGGCACTTGTTCAAAACTTGTTCAGATTTTCAAGATAGCAACAGCAGACCATTAAACCAACCAAGTCCAGGGCCTTTCTAGGAGTGCAAATTCATGCCCATGCAGCCAGTTCTGAATGGGATGGAAAAACTTGGAGGTTGAGGTATGGGAGCAGGAATCACACCTTCCATCTGCCTAACAGCAGTTAAGAGAGCACTGAGGCCCTAGGTTGCTTGCTGGGCATTCAAGCCTGTCTCTATTTCCTCTGACTAACTCTTCCTCTTGCTCCAGAGTATTAAGGCAAGAGGTGGAACTTGAGCTGGGAGAACCAGGAGGCGCACCTGGCCCAAATGAAATTGGTTATGGTATTGTGGGCTTCTTGGGTGCCATGGTAGAAGAGTGGAAGGAGAGCCTGGGAACATGTCCTGCAGCAGGTGGTACAATGATCCTCAGTGGAACTGGAGGGGCGTTAAACCGAGTAATGGAAGGGGTGATGCAACTGGCAGGGCGTACGGCCCACGTGCGGGTGGAAGGCAGGGAAAGGTTGGGACCCAGTGAATAGAAGGCATGTTCACCGGGGAGGTGGAAGGAGTGGGCTAGGCCTGGCTTCAACACCCACCCACCATGTGACCTCCAGCCAGTTACTGAGACCTTGAGCCCTTGAAGCTCAAGATACCCAAGAGCCAAATACCCAGGAGCTTAAGGACATATCATGTAGCCATTAAAAAGTGTGTCCTGTCCACTCACTATTTCATGTTATATTAAAAACCAATGCATAAAATTGTATGTATATCATGACTACAGCCATGTAAAGAGAAAAATAATGCTTTGGTGGGAAAGAAATACTGTGAGAGAACACGCCAAACTGTCACCAGGACAGCTGTGTTTAGATAGTAGAATCATAAGTGATTTTTTTTTCTTCTTTCTCCTTTTTTAGATTTTAAAATTTTTCTTTAATAAACATCTATTTTTCAATTTAAAAATAATTTTCTATAAGGCAAAAGAATTCAGCTAGGCTAATATCACCCCACATAGCTTATAGGCCCTTCAAATGAAGCTCTCCTTGCACCCCAAGATTAAAGTGTCTAATGCAGCTCCTTTCCCATAGCAGGAAATTCTCCCCTGGAGAACCACATGCTAAAAGTAAGGGCAAGGCACGCGTGGATGTGAGGTGTCTACGGTAGGCACTGCCATGTTGGCCTGCACAGGAAGGCCACAACACATGATTCAGATGGGTTTTCCCACTTAACATTCCAGGAAGGCTCTTGCAAAAGATGGAAAATGCCAGTAGATCATTCAGGGATCACAGAGGTTCATATTATGACCTCAGACTTTCCACCAGAGAGATCAAGGTCATCAACATCAAGACAGCTTCTTGGTACATGGCTCTCTGCTGTTTTCCTTGTGTCACCCACCCACCACTATGACTGCCACTGCCACCACCACTGGGCAGAGTTCACTGCAGACAGACAGCTGGGATCAAAGGGAAAAGGGAGGGTAATTGCTCCACCCCTGGAGGTGGGCTGGCCCTGCGGTCTCCAGTGTAACATTTGGGCTCCCTTTGCTCAGCTTTCTATACCTTTCAGGGTGGTACCAGAGAATTGCTTTTTCTTTGAAGAATCAAGTACAAACAGAGTAGCAACCAGTGATGAACCCAGCCTAGCCCAGGGCTAGGACTCTGGCTGGGCCCCCTCTGATCCTCAGCAGAGCCAGGATTGGCTACCTCATCTCTGTTTTCATCTGGGAATCCTACTGGAGCCAAATCTCCACCCAGGCATCAAGGGCAGAGCTGGTCCCTGCCATGGTCCCACCCCTGCTGGGTAAGCCGGTAGATGCACGAAATCGCCTGGTGCTTGCCCAAGAGGTACAGAAGCTCCACGGCCTGCGAGATCCCAGTGCATGCACAGCATTTGCAGGAACCACTGGGAACATTTCTGGGGCTTTTCTTTTTCTCTTCTCTTTTCACCTCTCCTTTTTTCCTTTTCTCTCTAAATCCTTTCAACACAAAGCAGCAACTTAAGGTGAAATGGTCTCTAAACACTAGTATCTCTTTAAAACCAGGACTGACAATACCATCTTTAGTATTGGGGGAACAAAGAAAAGCTAAGCCAGTAAAGATGAGGTCTCAGTCCCCTGGGAAGGATGGAAGGCAGGAAGCAGAACACTGAGTGACCCCTTGAAAGAGCAGTGGGAGAGCTTCCAGCCTCTTGTTCCACGGAGATGCAAGTAAAGAACAAAGACAGGATTCGTTCCCAGAATGAACTAGCTCGGCCTCTGAAAGGGCGACATCCTGCACAAAGGCCGGCCACAGCCCATCAACAGGGGAAACCAGTCAAGTGTCGTGAGTCAGACAGTGTGGGAATGAAGGAAACTGGTTCTTTGTTGAGCAGGGGTTTTAATTCCTGCCTCGTTAACTGCTGTTCCTCTGTAGATTCTCTAGAGGCCACAGAACAGAAGTGGGAAGCATCACTGACTTTTCCAGATTTGCTCTTTAAAGATTGAACACAGGTTCCAGACACAGAGCTGATGGTAGGTCCACAGAGCGATCCTACTCTCAGGGCCTTTGCACAAGCTGTCCATGCTACCTGAAACGTCCTTCCTCTAATCTGCAATAGCATACCTATCAGCCACACAAAGCTACTTAAATTTAAATTATTAATATTAAATAATATTTAAAACTCAGTTCCTCAGTTGCACTAGCCACACTTCAAGTGTTTGATAGCCACAAGTAACTAGCGGCTACCAGGCTGGACGGCACAGTATATAACATTTCCAGCACCCAGAGATTTCTGTGGGACAGCACTGCTTCAGACGTTCATGGGACTGACTCCCTCTCAACCTCAGGTCTTGGTGCTACTGTCATCTTCTCAACGAGGCCATGTCACACCTAGGAATCTGACGCAAGACATATGGTCACCCCTTGTCCTCTTCCCTTATCTTACCCTTATCACCATGAATTGCCTTGTTTATTTTATACTTTCTCACCTGTCCCTCCCCTGGAATAAAAGCTCTTGAGAGCAAGATCTTGCCCATCCTTTCTACAGCTGTATGCCCAATGCCTGGAATAGTACCTGCCATCAGCGGAGCCCCACATGGTTGAATAAATGACTCACAGTAGGATCTATCCCATGGCTCTGGGATTAGAGGACCCCAGCCACCTGCAGCTAATCTTTCCATGGGCCAAGATAATGTCTAAGCATAGGCATTGGGGGCAGGGGGAGGGCTAAGGGAGTAGCAGAATAGCTGAAACCCAGCTTTGTCCAATTCCCCTCTAAGAACACCAGTGTCTTTTATCCCATTGGTCAATCCACAGGGCTGTGCCCAGCACTTTGCACTGTCTTTCTTAACTGCTAGAGGTGTTGCGAAAGATCGAAATATCCTCTATAATATTGTCAGTCTCCAACGTGGCATCGCCTTTCCTATACAGGCATGGAAAATATACAAGTAATAGGATGAGATCTATCCCACGTTGAAGGAGTCAATATTTTAATACCTGCATACACTGGGAGTGCTTTCTATGCCCCCTCTGGACTAGGAGGAGAAAGAACCCCCTCTCCTACAGCTTTGTTTTACTATTTACTGCAATTAAAATTTTAATGGTGAGAATATTACATTCAGGAAAACATGATCCTCAGGGCCAAACACCAGAGGTGGATAAAGATATAAAAGTTGGAAAACATATCACGTGTCCCACGTTAACTGATCTTTTATAATAAGCTGAGTACAAAAGTCACCTTTGTTTGGGATCAAAATGTTCAGCAGTATAATCAGAAGTGTAGGGCGTAGAAAAAGGGCACATCTCAGGAGGATAATAAACAAATAGAAAGCAAAATAAAAGCAGGTAAAATCTATGCTTCAAACCAAACGAGAAGGAATCCTCACAGTCAAGGAAGTTGGGGGTCTTCAAGCTAACAGCCCGACAGCTACTGAGACAGAGACGGGAAGCGTGGAGAAGCTTGGGCAGCACACCCTCTAATTCCTGTTTTCCCCTGACAGAGCACATGACATTTGTTTGCTGAGGCTTTAACTGATCTCTTCGTGGCCTTAATAAACTCACCAACCTCACTGTGTGGAACATTGCAGAACAATGAGTTTTGAGAGAATTGGTAAGGAGATACATCTTTTACTTCAGCCAAGTTTTATTAACTCAAATTCCAATACTCATTCTGAAAACATTTCCAGGAAATTGGGTCTGTTCTGATGCATAAATCATGAATTATTTATAAGGTTGCACAAAACCTGGTGACGGGCAGCAAGATTGGCTCCCACCTTGAGGATTCTTCTACTTTGTCTTTTGCTGAGTTCAACTAGAGAAGCTTAGCCACCTCCATGCCTTTGCTCAAATGATAGCACTCCTCTGGGAAGGAAGGTCACCTTTACTCCCTGAGCCCAGATGTGGGAGGGACTCGCATTGAGGGGTAGGGCAGGAAGAGACACCAGACGGCCAGAGCAGCCGAATCAGCCCTCAGGAGATGATAGCCCCCCAGCCAGGTCACTCACAACCACCTCAGCGGCTCCTGTAACTCTCTGTTTGTCTCTTAAGGTGGCCATACTTAAGATCTGGGCACAGAGCAAGACTGTAATCATCTTCAGGGCAAGGGCTCTGCAATGCCCAGCATGGTGATTTTCCCACAGCAGAAATCTGTTAAATGTTTCCTAAGTCAATAAATGATTAACGGGGCTCAGCACCCATAGCTCAGCAATTAGGGTGCCAGCCATGTACACTAGAGGTGGCGGGTTCGAACCCAGCCCGGGCCAGCTAAGTAACAATAACAACTACAATAAAAAAATAGCCAGGCATTGTGGGGGGCACCTATACACCCAGCTACTTGGGAGGTTGAGGCAAGAGAATAGTTTAGGCCCAAGAGTTTAAGGTTGCTGTGAGCTGTGACACTATGGCTCTCTACCAAGGGCTACATAGTGAAACACTATCTCAATAAATAAATAAATAATAGGCTTTTCCTTATGTTGATTTTAATTTCAGAAGTTTTCATTCAGTCAAAAGTTCATTCTTAACATTCAAGATTTAAAGCTTTAAAATCTCGATCCAACACCAACTGGTCAAAACGTGATGTTGAGGGTAGACTGAACTCACAAACCTGGCCCGATCTTATCCACTGAAGTATCTTAAGCCATGGTCAGAGTCAGGAATCTGCCTTCATGGTCACAGACACACGTTGGAGTATTAAGGACCAGGCCATGAGAGAAGAGGCTGCTGACCGCTGCTATCTCCCGTGCCTGAGTCAAAGCCAGCTGCCCTCACTTAAGAGGCTGAGCCATGGCCACTACAGGGCAGCTCGGGGCCAGGCCAAGGGGTTGGGAAACCAGCCAAGTAGAGTTTTCCTTTGGTGGTTGTTTTTTTAAGACAAGGAGGAAACTTATTAGCCAATCATTTAAAGTTCCCCCTTGAAGAAAGAACAAATGGGATCAATGAATATGGGTTTTTCAATTTCATAAAATTAAGGGGCAACCAGCAAAGTCTCATACCTTTTCCCTCCAAGGGTCTACACAAGATCAATCTTCCATATGGCTTCTCATTTCTTTAAACAAATTAAGCTTGTGGTCTTACATTCCCTTGATCTTTCTGCACTGTAAATTTCTAAATTCCCTAAAGACAAATAATGTGGTAGAGAAACACACATGCATTGTTTTATACAATAAAAATATAATGGCTACTTTCCATAAGAGCAGGTTACATAGGTCGGGATATTTGGATGAACCCTCTAGAGCTAAAAATGACTTGGGATAAATCACCTTAAAAACCCTGAAGAGTAAAAAACAGATAGCACAGCCCTACCAGGCCACTCTGGGGGGAAAGCTTAAACCTGAAGAGGCTAGCAGGGGGGGTGTCCAACCTGCAGCCCAAGGCCATATGAAGATCATTTGAGGACTGTTCTTCTTATCTGTGGGGTTGGATATTAAGAAAAGTATGAATGGACCTCTTCTCTTACTCATCAGCTTTTGTTAGTGTTTGTGCATTTAATGTGTGGCCCAAGACAACTCTTCTTCTTCCAACATGTAGCAGAAAAGAAAACAGGTTGAATTGGACCTCTGGTCACTAGAACAGTGATTTTCAACTAGTGTACCATAGCATACTGGTATATGAGAGGATCTTAGGTGTGCCACAAAAATTTTTAAAGATCATTAATTAACATTGTACCCCACATATGCATGTATTCATGATCTAAGTGTATATGACTTAATAAAAAAATTAAAATAAAGATCATTAATTAAATTATTTTCTAAAAGAGTTCAAGTCTGGCTGGGCGTGGTGGCCCACACCTATAATCCTAGCACTCTGGGAGGCCAAAGCAGATGGATTGCCCTGAGCTCAGAGGTTTAAGACCAGCCTAAGCCAGAGTGAGACCCTATCTCT
>NW_003852416.1:10754127-10757139 GCF_000181295.1 Otolemur garnettii
TAGTCCCAGCTACTTGGGAGGCTGAGGCAAGAGAATTGCTTGAGCCCAAGAGTTGGAGGTTGCTGTGAACTATGATGCCACAGCACTCTACTAAGGGCCACAAAGTGAGACTCTGTCTCAATTTAAAAAAAAAAAAGTTCAAAGCAGATTAAGTATACTTCTTTTTACTTCTTTTTCTTTTCGAAGACCTTTACCTGTATTTCACCCTACAGGGCTTCACTCTCAGGACTAGGATGAATCACAACTAATCTGTCACTTCCTCTCCCTCCCCAGCCCAATGGGCCCAGAGAGAAACCCAAGCAGGATAGGAAAAGAATAAGACAAGGGGGAAATATCCTTTAGATATGACCAGATGCCTGCCCTCAGACAGATTCATCCCCTGGGGTCCTATGCAATAGGTAGGCATGACTTTGGTTTGTGGTGACATCAAAAGCAGCCAGAAGAAGGGAAGTACACTTACTCTAGGTCTCAGGAAACAAATAATTACTTTAAGGGAAATAGCTAGCAAAATAGGCATATAAGAAAATAGCGAACCAGGTCTATAAGGAAATAAAGCAACATGAATGAGAAGAGCCAATATAAACAACAGAGAGTAGAAACAGACCTGGACAGGTTTCCGATACAAACCTAAGTTTACGCAAGCTAACCATATAAAAAAAAGGAAACAAAATGCTTGCAAATATCTGCAGGGAACAAAAAGCTGTAAAAACTGACTTAGATTTAGAAAAAAATCAAACAGAACTTCTAGAAAAGAAAAATTTATGAACAAATGAAAATCTTAATTAAAGTGTCTGGCAAAAGATTAAAAACAGTAGAAGAGAGAATTAAAAAGCAGAGGTTAGGTCACAGGAAACTGTTCAGAATACAGCATCAAAAAGCAACAATATGAAACACACAGAAAAGTGAATTTAGAATACGGAAGATATGATGAAAAGGTCCAACATACATTTGAATGGAGTCCCGGAAGAGAACAACAGACAAGAGATAAGGTAATAGTAAAGAGATAATAGCTAGAGGTTTTCCAGAACTATTGGAAAGTCCAAAGACCAGAGACTTCCAAGCAAAATAAACACAGAAGAATGCACAGCTAGATACATCATAGTTACTAGTGATCAGAGTGATTAAAACCAAGAGAAAAGCTGAAAGAAAAAAATATAGATTATCTTAAAAGGAATGCTGATCAGACTAAAAAATATCTGAACATCAAAAATGGAAGCCGGCTCGGCACCTGTGGCTCAAGTGGCTAAGGCGCCAGCCACATACTCCTAAGGTGGCGGGTTCGAATCCAGCCCGGGCCCACCAAACAACAATGATGGCTGCATCAAAAAATAGCTGGGTGTTGTGGTGGGCGCCTGTGGTCCCAGCTACTTGGGAGGCTGAGGCAGGAGACTCGCTTGAGCCCAGGAGTTGGAGGTTGCTGTGAGCTATGATGCCATAGCACTCTACCCAGGGGGACAGCTTGAGGCTCTGTCTCAAAAAAAAAAAAGAATTGTAAAAAAAAAGGAAGCCGAAAGACAGCTGTATAGGCTGAATGAAAACAACGATCAACATATAATTTTACACACTGATGTGGAAAGATGAATAATGTCTCCCCAAAAAGATATCGAGATCATAGTCCTTGGATCATAGTGGATGTTACTTTCCAGGGCAAAAAAGACTTTTACAGATGTGATTAAGTTAGGAATCTCCAGATGTGTTGATCTTTCTCAATTATTTGGGTGAGCCCTGAATGCAATCAGGATGTTTACTATAAGAGACAGGTAAAGAGAGATTTGACACGGAGAAAGAAATGGGACTAGAGAAAGAGATCTGGAGGTGATACCATGGCTACCCAATGGCTGCTGGGCTTTGAGGATAGAGGAGGAAGCCACAGACCAAAGAATGTCAGAAATGCAGCTCCTGGCTCAGCACCTGTAGCTCAGTGGCTAAGGCACCAGCCACATACACCGGAGATGGCGGGTTTGAATTCAGCCCCAGCCTGCCAAACAACAATGACAATCACAACCAAAAAAATAGCTGGGTGTTGTAGCAGGTGCCTATAGTCCCAGCTACTTGAGAGGCTAAGGCAAGAGAATCGCTGAAGCCCGAGAGTTCAAGGTTGCTGGGAGCTGTGATGCCACAGCACCCTACCCAGGGTGACACAGTGAGACTCCATCTCAAAAAAAATAACAATAAAAGAAATGCAGCTCCAGATGGAGAAGAGCCAAGGATTCTCCCCAGGACCTGCAGAGAGAGCAGGGCAGTGCTGACATCTTGACTTTAGCCCAGAGAAATGGCTTTTTGGATTTCTGTCCTCTAGAACCATAGGAGAACATATCTGTGCTGTCTTAAGTCAGCAAGTTTGTGGTAGTTGATTATAGCAACCACAGTGCTCCACATTGTAGGCAAAGTTCAGGGGTTTTCAGGCACACAAAACCTGAAGTGTCCATCACCAGCAAAGGGATTCTAAAGGCTGCACTTCAGGCAGGAAGAAAGTGATCCCAGATAAGAGACTGGAAACATGAAAAGGAATAAAGGGAAAAGAAAGTAATGAATGCATGAATAATCGAAATGAACGCTGACTGTGAAGAATAATGTATTTCATAGTATTCTTTAAAAATAGAGAATTTAAACACACAACAATGAAAGAAAATAATCTAGCAGACGTTAAATATTTTAGTGTTCCAAGGACCTTGTATTACCCAATAGGAAATAAAAGTTTCGATAAACTTTAGAATCTAAGTATAAATATTATAATTTCTAAAATAGAAAGAGTATGTAACTTGCAAACTAGGAGAGGGGACCCCAGGGGGAAATCTAAAGCAAGAAGTTCCCACAGAAGTATAAGTGAGGAAAGAGGCTGGGCCGGTTCAGGGACATCAGAGGCTTTGGGATACCACTGGTATCCATTTACTGATCTACTGGTACCACAGGTATCCATTTACTGATCCACTGGTACCACGGGTGTCCATCTACTGATCCACTGGTACCACGGGTGTCCATCCACTGATCCACTGGTACCACGGGTGTCCA
>NW_003852416.1:10757177-10820740 GCF_000181295.1 Otolemur garnettii
ACTGATCCACTGGTACCACGGGTGTCCATCCACTGATCCACTGGTACCACGGGTGTCCATCCACTGATCCACTGGTACCACGGGTGTCCATCCACTGATCCACTGGTACCACGGGTGTCCATTTACTGATCCACTGGTACCACGGGTATCCATTTACTGATCCACTGGTACCACGGGTATCCATTTACTGATCTACTGGTACCACAGGTGTCCATTTACTGATCTACAATAGTTACATAGGTGTTTGCTTTATTTATTAAACTCTGCATAGATACTTCAGGTGTTTTCTGGTGTGTATATAATATCTTACAGTGAAAATAACTTTAAAAAAAAAGCACAAATGGGGAGGCGCCTGTGGCTCAAGGGGTAGGGTGCCAGCCCCATGTGCCACAGGTGGTGGGTTCAAGCCCTGCCCCGGCCAAAAACTGCAACAACAACAACAACAACAAAGCACAAACTTGGCTCAGTGCCCATAGCATAGTGGTTATGGTGCCAGCCACATAACCAAGGCTGGTGGGTTTGAATCCGACCCAGGCCAGCTAAACAACGACAACCACAACAAAAAATAGCCAGGCGTTGTGATGGCCTCCTGTAGTCCCAGCTACTTGGGAGGCTGAGGCAAGAGAATCACTTAAGCCCAAGAGTTCAAGGTTGCTGTGAGCTGTGATGCCATGACACTCTACCGAGGGCGACATAGTGAGACCTTATCTCAAAAACAAACAAATAAATAAAAATAAACAAACACAAACTTAACCTTTTCAGCTACACTCTATGTCCAGACTCTCTTATCTCAGTTCAGTTTACCAGATAAAAAATCAAAACCCATGGAAAACACAGCACCAACAGTGAACTCTGAGGTGAAACTGTGGACTCGGGGTGATCACCTTGTGTCCATGGAGGTCCATCAGTTATAACAAATGCACCACTCTGCAGAGGACGTTGACAATGAGGCCTCTATGTGCGTGTGGTGGGGCAGGGTACAGAGGAGGTGAGGGAAATCTCTGTACTTTCCTCTCAATTCCCCTGTGAATGTAAAGCTGATCTAAAAAAATTAAGTATTTAAGAAAATAAAAAGTTTGCCTTAAGGGGAGCATCTGTTCTCTCTTCCCTAAATTCTCTTCCAAAATCTAACATCAATAGCTCTTTATTTTTGCTTTGCAATTTTATTGCTTTCACCCAATACACTCTGTTTCTATTTATACCAAAAAAGGAAAAATCCACAGATGGGTTCTCCAGAGACGGTCTCATCCAGCCTCTGTCTACAGACAAGTGAATTATTATTACATCCAGTTTATGGATGATGCAACTGAAGTCTAATGAAGTTAAATGATTTATCCAAGGTCATACTGTCTTCATCTAGACATTTGATTAAGGAAAACTTTCTTTTCTACTTTTCAAAAAAAATGCAAATTCAATATTCTCTCTGCCTCCCACACACTCCATAGGTCGTAAACATCTGAAAGATTTCTCAATCTGTTGCACTGAGATAGCCCCAGAACTAAGACTGCATACTCCTGGTCTGACTACCTTGGGTATTTTAAGGAAGGCAGGCCAGCTTGGCGCCTGTGGCTCAAGTGGCTAAGGTGCCAGCCACATACACATAAGGTGGGGGGTTCGAATCCAGTCCGGGCCGCCAAACAATGTCGGCTGCAACCAAAAAATAGCCGGGTGTTGTGGCGGGCGCCTGTGGTCCCAGCTACTTGGGAGGCTGAGGCAGGAGACTTGCTTGAGCCCAGGAGTTGGAGGTTGCTTTGAGCTGGAATGCCAAGGCACTCTACCCAGGGGGACAGCTTGAGGCTCTGTCTCAAAAAAAAAAGGCATGCCAATGGCTATAATGTGTGAGTACCTGTGATTAGCAGTGCTTTTTGCAAGACTATCTTTTGACATTGATGCAACCATACAATTCAAAGGGTGCAACAGGACACATTAATTAATTTTAAAAAAACACATTAATGGATTAAAAAAACAGGACATATAATCAAGCCTGGACTTGAAATGCTTCCCAGCGAGATGTTTGTCAAAAGAAATGCTGCTAATTAATTATGCCAAAGGGGAACAGCATCACGGCAGAGAGAGGCATCCACCCCGCAGACTCCTCCTATCTCAGCCTAGGAGGCGGAGTCAGACGGTGTTAGGGGCGTGGCCGTCGGGGCCGGCAGGGGGCGGTGGAGGAAGAGAAGCACAGATATTAGCAATGGTTTAAGAAGTAAATCTGCACAGAGTTTTTCAGAAACCAATGTAATCTTAATACAAATAAATATTTAAAGGGCAACTTCATTTATTACTAATTTTCTATAAATCTCCTAACAAAACCACTGCCATAAAGCACAAGATTTTCAACATTGGTCACTGAAAACAAAGACGCTTCACATTTGCCTCTGACAAATACCCACTTCTCCCAGGTCTCTTCTATTCTCGACTTCTGTTGTGCAAACGCTATCACTTCAATAAACTCCCTTCAGTGAGGACACTCTCTTCAGGTAAGTCAACAAGCTAGCAATTGAGTGAAAAACCGTCAAAGTCAAATCACATCTTGCACGTCAGGAAACATAGTTTTCCAAAAGTGTGGCCATTTTCATTAAGATGATCCAAGTTACAGATGGTCCAAATGGGTTCATTTTAGGGTAGCCCTAGAATATATCCTATGAAACACTGTTGTGAGAACAGAGCAGAGACTCTGGGGGTCCTTATTTCTCAAACCATCTTGCAGGGAAAGAACCCAGAAGATGTAAATAGGAGATGGCTAAAGGAAGTGAAGAAGTGTCTTTTCCCAAGAAGCAGAGAAAAGAGAAGGAAGAGATTAAAATGAAGGCATGACAGAAAGAAAATTAGTTTCCTTAGTTCGCACAATGGAAAGAGTGATGAATGGAGAGAGCTGTTTGTCCACACGCCAGTCTGATCCTGCCACAACTTCCTTTCAAGATAGATTTTCAATTGAGTCTCCTACAATTCACTCCTAATGCAAAGAGAGACCATTTGGGAATGCCCTGCCTTTCAACTCTGCCTTTCTTGTCATCTGGCACCCAGACCTGCTTTGCAGAGACATCCTTTAAAGTTTGAAACGCTGTCCACACACACAAATTATTTAAGATGACTAAGATCATGGTTACACTCCCCGCTTGGACTGATGGATTGATAGCGGTGAAAACTGTAATTATAAATACCCTACTGCAGTGGAAAACCATGCTACGCCGCGCCCCCACCTTATCTTCAAAGCCCTCTCTCTGCGGGCAAAAAAAGGAAATGATGCTCTCCATCACTCTGGTCTCTTCCAGTCAGCCCCATTTCACAGATGAGAAAGCTTAGGCAGGACAGGTCAGCAGGTGACCCAGGGCAGGATTCCAAGACTCACATTTTCAAACCACCGTGATGAAAACACTGGTCCCTCCCTAGGAACCATCACATGCCACCATGCCCCAGTGTGTTTCTTGGCTCTTTTTCAGGCCTGGTGACGCCAGAGACGTAATGGAGACCAATTAAGCTGGCCATCAGTGTCAGCAGCTCGCTGCTCCTACTGGGTCCCAGGTAATTAAGAATCTTTGCCCCTTGGTAGGGAGCACACTTCTCACTACAAGGCACCCAGCTCCACTCTGTCAAGAAAAACAGCAAGGTCTAGAGAGTTTAAAAGAAATCAGACAGGGCCTGTGATTTCAGAGTTCAGGTAAGTAAGAATTTAATGCGGGGGGCATCACTTTCCTGGGCCTGTACAGGACTTCGTGCCTGTGCCCGTGCTCTTCCCCTGCATTCATTTTTCCTCCCCGCACTTCTAGCAGTGGTAACCTGCCCCGAGGAGAGAAGAGAAAATGCGAGAGGTGGCAAGGGAGGAGGACCTCGGCAAGCCATCAGCCCAGCCCTCTTGTTTTGTGGAGTGCACCTCCTGAGAGGAAGGTCCTCGCCCAGGGACTGACGCAGAGTGCTGATGGCAGCGCTGAGATCACAATCGGTCTTCTGGGCTGGCAATTTCTCCCTAAACAACCTGGGCTTTCACATTTCATGCTGGGAGTTGCTTTCAGGTTGGTAGTTGCTTTGTGTTTTCATGAAAAACATTTTTTAAACATAAAAGTATTTCTAAGTGTAACAAGCTCTCATGGTCCCACAGTCCAGTATTCACTGATGTTAACATTTCATCATTTTTAACATTGTGGATAAAGTTAGTGTCCTCTGTCCCACCCTCTCCCCCTTTCTCTCTGTCCAGAGGCAGCATTCGTGTGTGTACTTCTAGGCTGTAATCTTAGACTACGCATCCATAAATGATACTTTAATAATTTCTCCATCTTTTCAGGTTGTGTTTTTTGCATCTTTTCTAAGACATTCTTTTTTATCTTTGAGGTCATAAAGATACTCTCCTGGGGTTACCTTCTAATAGCGTTGGAGTTTTAATTTTCATGTCTTGATTTCACTGTGTTCAGCTGTGAGACAGAGAAATAATATCTTTCTATATAAAGCCAGCCTTCTCAAAATGAGTCTCTGATGTGCTCAGATTTTCTCACTGGTTTAGAATGCACTGCTACCTGATGTTAAATTCATAGAGATTCTCAGGGCTGTTTCCCTGCTCTCTAGTCTGTTCTCTTGGCTTCTTTGTTCTTTCTGCAGGTGTTTCAGACCTATTCATGCACCTTACTCTTTGAAATGAATTTTAGAACTGGTTTGTGTAATTCCTCGATAAACCCTACTAGAATTTTTATTGAAATTATCTTAAATTTGATGCTTTCACACTAATAAATTATCCCATCTATGAACATATCATTCTTTATTATATATTCTAATAATACTTTATAAATTTCTCCTTTTTAAAACCTTATGGATGTTTTATTTCTCCATACCCTACAGTTTTATTGCTATCATGATGACTCATTTTTTCTATAATATTTCCTATGTGTTATTGCAATTCTACAGAACTGTTAATTGCTTTTTGTATGTTGGCACTGGCCTCCTGCAACTTTGCTTGCCTTTTTTGTTATATGTAATAATTCTGCAAATCTTGGACTTTGAGACAAACATATCATCTTCCCATAATAAAAACTTTGTCTCTTATTTCCTATCCTTAGGCTTCAACTGTTTTTCTTGTCTTGTTGCATTATCCAGGTTCTCTAGGCAATGTTGAATAGCAGTGGTGATATTTAGTAACTTTATTTTATTTCTGACCCGAATTGGGAATACTTCTAAGGTTTTCCCAGGAAGCAGAATGTTGGTCATAGGGCATAACCATCCTTTTTATATGTTCTCAGATTACATCTCCCCAAATAATAAGCTCCTCCAGAGGAAGGCCTAAATTTGATGTATTTTCCCATTCACCGTGGCACTGTGTTAGTCACATAGTAGGTGCACAATAAATGTTCGCTAAGTGCTTGTATGTTTCTAAACTCTTAACTCCTTTGGTTTTCTATTGACACCTCCTGCTTCTCTGACCCCAGCAAATGTGGTTGATCTTGGAGCAACTCTTGACTAGTTTAAGATGAGCATTCTTTAAGTGTATGTATGTGTGTACAGGTGTGTGTATGTGTGTGCATGTGTGTGTGTGTACATTCTTAACTTTGTGTAGATGATAGCTCATTTTGTCAGGCTCAGGGGTTTCATGAAGACAGAAGAATTCTGGTTCTAAAAACAATTGACTTGCCAGGCACAATGACCTAGCACCCTGTGAGGCCAATGGTGGATTGCTTGAGCTCATGAGTTCAAGATTAGCCTGAGTAAGAGCAAGACCCTGTCTCTACTAAAAATGGAAAAAAAGCTGAGGCAAGAGAATCACTTGAGCCCAAGAGTTGGAGGTTGCTGTGAACTATGATGCCATAGCACTGTACCCAGGGTGACAGCTTGAGACTCTGTCCCCCCCAAAAAAAATAAATAAATAAGTGAATTATTTCAGGGATCTGGAATTTGATTACCCAATGGGGATTGTTCATCCTCTCCCTCCTTATTTATGGAATTTGATTACCTAATGGGGACTGCTCACCCTCTCCCTCTTTATTTATCCTGTATGAACAAGGGTTAATTAGAGAGACTAACTGGGCCCTGATTGGGTCACTGACTTTTTCAGATGCACAGAACCTATTCCTTGGTGCAGAGCACCAACTTCGGAGGCAGGAGGCGGCTGCCTACACAGCTCAGCTGGAGTGATGCCACATACCTCTGGTTCTCAGAGAGGACGCAATTCCTGGGAATGCGGCCAGAACAATGCCCCTGCGCTGGACACACAAAGCCACCAGGAACTCCATTCAGTCCTGGGGAGAAAATGCCCGCAGTGAGGGAGAAAGCAAAATTCTGGGCTCTGCTTCCTTCTAATGCTCAAGGCCTTCCTGGATGGCTCCTGCTGCCTTTACCCAGGGCTGAACCCCTGGCCAAGGTAGAGAAACAGCTATCTGGCCAGCTCTTGGTGCACCTGCCTGAGGGAACAGCAGGTGAGGAAACAGTTGAACCAGGACTCAGACTCACTGTTCCCCCAACTCAGACTCTCCTCAGCCTGTCCAGGTAAACAGCTGGAAAGAGGGGACACTGGAGAAATCTACACAACTGGAGTAAAATCAGACAACTACAGGCAGTCACTCAATCCTCAGCAGCCGAGAGGGCAAGGTGAAGTGGGAGGAGCGAGGGCATGTGGTGCAGAGAAGAGCACACTCCTCCTGAAGGGAGGACCTGGGTTCACGTCTCAGCCTCACCACTCACGTGCCGTATCACAGACAGCCTCTCACCTGGGAAACAGGGGCGGCTACTACAGTCCCAAGTACTAGTCCAGCATGGGCCAGAGATGAAGGACAGGCTGGTTAGTCCCCCCAAATTTCAAAAGCCCCTGGAGGAAGTTTCCACTAAGAGTAGAAATTGAAAATCCCTAAGTGGTTGGCTTGAAGGATCCAGGGCAAGGTGAAAAAAGTGGGGCTAAGCCATTAGCTGGGCTGTGCCGGGAAGACATATAAAGCTTCCCTTCTCCCATCATTAGAACTCCTTTATCACATAGCAACCTATCTCAGGACACATCCAGCCCAACACAGGAGACACAGAGACAAGAAAGGCTGAACAGGTAGGCTGGACCTGGAGGATCTCCGCCAGATACCCTTACACCCCTTATCTCCCTCAATCGCCACATCCAAGCAGAGGCAGAATTCCTTGGAGTCAGTCTCTGTCCATCTACTCCTTGACGTTCCCACTGCTCACGCCCCAGGGGACATCCCTGCCTGGATTATTGAGCAACGTTCTAATTGGGCACCCCCTTCTCCTACCCCTCCTGCCAAATGAAGTTCCATAATGCCACCAGAGGGATCTTCCTAAAGAGCAAGGTGGGGGACTCCTCTGCTTTCAAAACCTGCAATAGCTCCTACTGGCCACTAAGTCCAGGCTTTTCAGAAAAACATTCACCCCTGAGCTGCGTGCATCCTCCCCTCATCTCTGTGCAGGCCTTATACACCTGTCATCTGGCCACCCACAGTCACTCACCATGCACCTGTTCACCCCTGAACTCAGGTTCATGCTGACACTTCTTCCTGTGTCACTAATGTCACTGCTTTGCATCAGAATTTACTGGATGTATTGCCTCTCTTCTCTGACAGACAAGCACTATGAAGGGCACATAGTGCCCTTTATTATCTTGGTCATGTCCCACAGTGCCTTTCACACAGACTATAAAACTGAGGCTGAATCGCATTGATCAACCTTGAAACCATGGCTAGTGAAGGAAGCCAGACACAAAGGCCTCTCCTGCCTGATTCTGTTTTTATGAAATATGCAGAAGAGACAACTCCATAAAGACAAAAACCAGACGTGTGGTTTCCAGGGAGAGAGCGACTGTTTAATAGGCTCAGGGCCTCCTTCGTGGGTGACAGAAGGTTCTAGAACTAAATGGTAGTGATGGCTGCATAACATTGCCAAAGCCCTTAATGACACTGGAGCATATACCTTAAAACAATCACAATGGTAAATTTTATAGTATTTTAATGACCAAAAAAAAAAATAATAATAATAACAGGCTGAGAAGACAGAAATAACTAGTCCAGGGGCACATGCTAGCAAGTGTGATTGTAAGAATCACATTTTTCACTGCAGTTTTAGGAGTCAACAGACAGCTCACCCCTATATCTCTACACCCTGCGACCTCCTCTGAGTGATCCAGGCCTCATCTGCTCTAGTTTCCGGAAACATCCGTGATACACACCCTGGCACAAAACACAGCTGCCCTGTATCATTCTCCGGCTGCTTCATGCCTTCTGGTTTCGGCTCTGCAGCGAGCTATAGTATGCGCCCTTTGAGGATAGGGCTGGTGTCAAAGCCTTCCTGCAGGGCTTGCCAGGGGTCTAGACACAGAAGGCATGCTGAGTGCTTATTTATATTTTGCACAGTTCTAACTTGCATTTTAGCTGAAATGTTCCCACGTTCTTTTGGTTAGCAAAACAGAACAGGTTCTCCTTTTGCCATTAATTCAATCTCAGGAAATGCCTTTTTGCCACAGATCAACTGAACTCATTGGTACCCATTGTTTTCTCACTGATGGAAAAAAAAAAGTTAACACTACTTTCTCCACTTATTCATAAGGGAAAGTTTCATTTCTCTACTTCAAACACTGTGTGAACATTAAAAGGTGCTCGAGGTTGTGTTTTAATGGAGCACGCCAGTAAATAAAAGCGTTCGCGATGATGGGTTAGGAGTTTGAACATGTAACGTTTAAAACAAGTTTTACTTCACTTGAAAAAGTTTGGTTTTCTCTTTTTAGGCTATTTAGGAATTAGCAAGCAAAACCTAGATAAAAATCAAATCCTATGTTTGAGCCTTGGGTGGCTCACTTACCATGACCTCCAGCAAGTTCCTTAGAGACCTGCTGTGTTAGTTTTCCTATCCACAAAATGGAAATAAAAATGCCTTCCTCTGAAGGCATTTAAAGGAGTGTTGTAAGACCCAATTGAGACAACCAATGGGATAGCACTCACTGAAGGGCAGAGCCCTGAATGTGCAGGAGAAACGTGGGACAGAGGACCTCTGAGTCTAGAAGAAGAAGGGACGTGGCTTACATGCCCCTCCCCATCCTTAGCTCCAAGTCTCCACACCTTTGTCAGCTGGTCTAGCCGGTGCTCTGAGCCCGGCTGGGGTCTGCAGAAGTGGCCTGTAGATCTGAAGGGAGATGAGAAGCCAGAGCTACTCTCCCACGACAACCAAATACATTTTTAATTTTCTTAATCAACACTCCATTTTTTTCTCCCAAATGGTAAAACAAATACCAGTCATATACAACCAGGAGGGGGTTATTTTTAGAGAGGATTTTTTCTTTTTTTTACTTTCCAAAGATAATTATAGACTAACAAGAAGTTGCAAAGAGAGCAGAGAGATCTATATCTTTATCACCCAGCTTCCCCAATGGTTGCATCTAATACAAGTACATTATGGTATCAAACCAGGAAATTGACATTGGCACCATACTATGGCCAAGATGGAGCAGATTACAGACTTAATCCAATGTCTTCAGTTTTTACATGCACTGTGCACAAAATATCCAAATGGTAGAGGTGCAGAAGATAAAGAATGCACTGGTGTAGAATTATTTATATTGCTATAATGAAATGAATAAAATGTAATTTCCATAGGCAGTTCATAAGCATACAAAAATCACTTTGTTACAAACAATTTCTTCCTGGTTGCGTCCCCTATCATGGGACATATTTGCAGCATCTAACTCTGGTCTCCCTTTCTGGAAGGTGAAGAAGCCTCATATGTCTGTGTTCTCACAGCAGTTCTAGAAGAATCAGTGAGAAAACTTTGGCACTTCCTTTCCCAGAGGGGCAGCCCATGCCCACTGCAGTCCTCATCCCAGACCCTCATTAGTCAGCACTCCCAGCTCCTGACCTACCCACCCACAGTCCCAGGCATCTTCAGGTGGGATTTGGTGCTGGCCTTGAAATACTGTGGGTCGGCTGAGCAATGCCACCATCTGGTGGTCAGAGAACTAAGGAAAGCAGTGACAGCTCTCCAGCTGTGGGTTTCCCAGTGGAGTCACCTTTTAAATCTATTCCAGGAGGCTCTCCTTAAGGTGCTGAATGTTGTAACAAAGAACATTTTGTAACGAGAATAGCCATGCCAAGGTTGATTAAAAATGGCCATAATTCTTAGAAGCCCCGCCTACTGAGAGGTAAGTCTATTTCCCCTCCTTTGAATCTGGGCTCCTGACTTCCTGTGAGACAGAATGCACTGAAACTGATGCTGTGTGACCTCCAAGCCTCCACCTCGAGGGGCCTCGGAGCTTCCTCCTCACCTTAGAGTTTCTAACCCAATCAGTTGACAAATAAAAAGTACATCTACAAAGGGTGCCAAAATAATGTACACACATTTTAAGTAGGGAAAAAACTGTATTCAAATAGTAATACTCAATATATACCAGTAACAAAAAGTGACTATAAGTCATGTTGAGCCTCTCGTGTAATTGCAGAAGTCAAATGTGACTTGAGTGTTACAAATTTAACACAGTATTTTCCTTTCCTACAATGCGTATACATATTTTTGGCACCCTCTGTATTTATCATGTACACTCAGAAGCATCCAACCTCTTTTTTTCTCTGTTTCACACTGGAAAAATAAGTTGTCTTAGGCCACACATTAAATACACAAACAGTAATGAAAGCTGATGAGTGAAAGAAAAGGTCTGTGCATGCTTTTTGTGATACCCGACACCACAGGTAAGCAAAACAGTCCTCTGCATGTGGCCCGTGGGCCACAGGTTGGACACTCCAAGAGATACCATATTAAATTTATCATTTCAATGAAGTATTAAACAAAAAACCAACCCCTGCGTGGCACCTGTGGCTCAGTGGGTAGGGCACCAGCCCCTTAAACCAAGGGTGGCGGGTTTGAACCCAGCCCCAGCCAAACTGCAACAAAAAATAGCCAGTCATTGTGGCAGGCTAGCTGCTCAGGAGGCTGAGGCAAGAGAATCACCTAAGCCCAGAAGTTGGAGGTTGCTGTGAGCTGTGACGCTATGGCACTCTACTGAGGGGGCCAAAGTGAGACTCTGTCTCAAAAAAAAAATAAAACAAAACCAACCCCAGTGGAATCTTGACCTTTTGGCTAAGATCAAGAATAAAAAACCAACCCTAGTTAGTGCCACAAGTATTTTCATCCCCTTTAGCAAGCCATGTCACCTCTCTGTACCTTGGCTCCGTGACCTGTAAAACAGAAATTCGCCCCTTCGGAAGTTTTAGAGTATTAAATGAAATGCTGAATGTGAAAGCTCTTGTTTAGCACATAAGCCCTTTTTTCCTTTCCTAAGTTTGGAAGAATACATACCATAAAAAGTACCATCTTATATAAACCTTTAAAAAAAGAACTCATAAAATATAGTCCATTTTATCTCAGTTCCACAAACAGGGCAGTGATTAAACCGGGAGGTTGTCTAACGCTCCCAGGCTTGAGGCGCTCCAAGAGTGAGGTCTTGTGTTGCACCAAGGAAGCGTCACCAGCTCCTGTGCAGCTGACCTGGATGAAAGCCCAGGCCTGCTCCTGCTAATACATCTTTCCCAGGTCTGATCTCACTAGAAAGTGGATCTTTCACAGTGGAAGGTGGAGGTGAAGAATGAGGTTAAAGAAGGTGGAAATGAATCTTTCCATGTTTCTGGCATTAGCCTTCTCCTCTAGAACACGGGAGTCTCTGCTTCCCACAGATGCAGCTTTTGGGGCTCTGAAGCATTAACAACCTCCCACCTATGACCAAGGTGCTTTTGAAATAGAAAATACTAAGATGGGCTATTCAAATATAGTTACTGGGTTAGCTGTGGCTGAGCAGTTCAGCACTAGTTATTGGATGGATGTGTAAAGTTTGGGTTCTTTTCTTCTTTTGATATGTCTTTTATAAAAGAAAAAGTATCAAAAAGGAAAACTTCCATTCAGAGAAGTTTGTGAATAAAGAAATGATGGGGAGTTTAACCAGGTCTTTTGCCTTTAATAGCTCCAGAAAAAGTCCAGGGAGAGCTACAAGAGAATTGGTCCAGGCCCCGCTTCAGAGTCAAGGTCCAGGGGTCCCTGTCGCTAACGTTCCTGAAACATCAGGGGCTCATGCAGCAATACTGTCAAGTCCAATCAATGCTCTGCCTGGGAGGTTTGGATATGGGGCACCTGGGGAATGGCCTCCAGCCTGAGAGTTAAGAAGAAATGGCTCAGGGAGCTGCTGAAAGCGTCTTCCCTGCTCCCAACCCCTGGCCTGAAGTGCAGGGGGAAAAGTTGCATCAGAACCAGCAGACACCCAGTGGCGGAACCGCAGACCATCAGAGCAGAAAGGGACATCGGAGCTCCTCCTAGGACCATATAATCTACAAAAAAGTATAAAACACTCACTGGTGGCTCCAGGGTCCAGGAAAAACCTGCTGTCCCCATTCTCAGTTCACTACATTACCCTGCCTCCCTCGAACTTGACAAAGATAATAACATCACTCTAGAGGAGCATCCATCTGAGGGGGGCAGGTCTGTACACTGATCACCTCCACAGGGGGTTTCAAGTGCACACTCTAGGGGAGCAGAAGCCTGGAAGAGGTGCCACCAGATCCTCCTGCGGGACATGTACCTTTAGTCCAGGCGGGCTCCCTAAGGAGGTGAGGTCTGAGCTCAGGCTTGGTAAAAGCACAGGGAAAGCCAGGCCAACAGTGGGTGGGGCGGGGGCATCGCAAGCACAGGAAAAAGCACCTGCGTAGCTGCTGGGACTTCAAAACAACTCTGGCTGCCACAGAGTGGTGAGTTGGTGAATAGCAGGAGCCTGGGTGGGGCAGTTCTGCCGAGCAGACAGATCCAAGAAAACCACAGCACTGAAAGTGGGCAGACCTTGGGGGGTGGACAGGAAGGTCAGGGGCACAGGTGGAGAATGAGTGCAGGAGGACTTGCGGGTCTCTCTGCCTTTGGGGCTTGACAGTGGAGCTGTGTGGAACATGAGGACTGAATGGGAATGAGTTCAAATTCAGACACACGAAGTTTTTGGTGCCAGAAGAAATGAGAAAACAGTTACAAGCCCTGAGATACCCACATCTGAAGATGACAGAGACTGCACCTGTATTTCCTAATAGTCTGGGCTTTCTGGGTGACTTCTGTAGACAGTTTGTCTCTTAACTTGTAACCATCCCAGCGTATGTTGACTACTTAAGCTTATTCATAGAAGCTTCTCACTGGAAAGAAGTGGAAGAGGTCCTAGGTACAAATCTGTACAGAAGGCCAGGACAAAGGACGTACTGGTGCATATGGGAGGCAGCTGGGAATGTGAGACAAGCTGGAGGGGATGTCAGGAGCTGCTGAGAGAGATTCAGCCTGACCACAGATGGGCCGGCCACCTTGAATGGTCATGCCCAAGAGTCTAAATGAAAAGAGAATACAGAGAATAAGGCAGAGAAGACTCTGAATGCCAGATAGTGAGAGCCACGCTTCCCGGGACAGAAGCACCCAATGCCAGAGATCTCTAAGGATGTTTCTCCCACCCTGGATCTACATGGCTTCTGCACCTCCTCTATGAGCTTACAAGAGCTAACATGATTGTCCATGCGTCTGCCAGACAATGCCCCCTCCAGCAAATGTCTTTACATGATTTCACACAAATAATGATGTCATACCTGTTGACATCCTCCCGAGTACGGAGATAACTGAAGGTAAGAAAAACCAAATCGCCTTTGCCCAGGACGGAGTCCCCAGGTCACTCTGTTGAAGGTGAAGATGGCCACAACTTGCCTTCTCCACCTCTGCCAAGCCTCAGTGGGAGAAGAAGATGTAGAGGGGATGAGAGAAAAAGGATCTCCTCTGCTGTGGCTCCATAGGGAGGGAGCTCCCACACTGGGCTCCCACAGCGACCCTGCAGCTGGACCCTGGCCATGCTTCTCTTCCCAGCCCTGCCCTTGCACATGAAACTCTCACGCCAAGCCCATACTAAGCCAGAGGCCCAGTCCTGCCCAGCCCATCAGGGTTTGGCTGATTCAAAAACACCCAACCTTAGGAAAAAATGTAATTTTCTCTTTACCACACAAACCTCATGACCTACACTATGTGGTCCCATCAGAAACAAAAGCATCCTAATCTTCCAAGGTCAACATAACTCCACCTCATCCCACAGTCAAGGCCATCAAATACACACACACACACCCAACAGTCTTACAAAATTCTCAACAGCCTTCTTTCCAAAAGTCTGCAGTGAGCCACCCTGAGGCTTCTGGCTACACTTCCTTCCTTGGCCCTGTCCTTGACAATGAACCTGTTTGAGCTCAGCAGTTGGCCTGGAAATGCCAAGCTGCCTTAGTGTCCAAGTTCCCAGGCATGTTTGCATTGCTGAGGATCAGGAAAGGCTGGCCCAAGTCTGGGCACTGGGGAAAAAGAGGAGAGGGAGACAGGACAGCTGGGGCTGGGATAGGCAAGACTGTGGGGTGTGGCTTTCTCATTGTTTGTGGTGTGTATCAACCACACAGGCTGTATGGAAGCCTCACCCGAAACCTCAATGGCCAGGACAGCCACATAACACTCAGGCCTACGTGATCTCCACTCCTGCTCCCAGTTCAATCCTGCAGGTGGGACTTGTTAATTCCCATTTTACAAATCAAAGTTGCCTCCAGTGGTACTGCCAAGTCGTCGCCTGGCTGGGGTGTCCAAACTGATACTCTTTCGCCCTCCCTCTGTCTCCTATGCCACACATACCAGTCCACACATTAATTTCCTTCTGGAAGTTGGTAGAAAACTGGATCCCAACTTTCAAATTTCTAGGCTTTCTTTTCTCTTTTTGCCTACACATAAAGCACTATTTCCTAATGTAAAATTCCCTGAGGGGTCTAGAGATCTGAAGCTCAACAAAACAACCATATTTTGAGAGAAGATTCTGGATAAATGTAAGCATCATGAGCAGGCGTCCTCAAACTACAGCCCGCAGGCCACATGCAACCAGCCGAGGACATTTATCTGGCCCGCTGGGTGTTTTTGCTGCCACTGCCTGTCCTGCTTAGCAGCTGACTTGTCCCAGGGCCCTCAGTCTGGCCCTCCAATGGTCTGAGGGACAGTGAACTGGCCCCCTGTTTAAAAAGTGAGAGGACCCCTGATCATGAGGAAGAGGCGTTCTGCCTGTTTTGCTCACTGCTGAGGCCCCCGTGTCTAGGACAGGGTGGGACCCAGAGTGGGCACCCAGTAAATGTGCATTAAATAGACACTCCCCCAAATTACAGATTCTTGCAAAGTTTTGATGGTTTCCTGCTCAAACCACTTCCTAAAAACAAGGGAAGATTTCAAGAGTCTTCAACTCTACTGAAGTAGCTACAAACACACAGCATAGTTCAGATATGTGCAATCCTCCATCCTTGGAAGACCAGGCTCCACGCAACAGACAGAAAGATGTCCATCTGGTTTCCCGGGGCCAGCCAGAAAATGCCATCTGCAAGACCTTCCTGGTAAGGATGCTGACCAGTCTCCATACTGTGTCAGTTAGAGGTCAACTCCCTGAAGGATTCTGAGCAGCTGTGAAACATTCCAAGTCCTTCTGACTAACTCTTGCTGCAGAAAGGGCCCTTCTTGCTCTGTGACTGTGAATCTGCAAATAATATAGGATCTGGAGAGTTCTTACACCAAGTGGCCAGGACACTGCAATGCAGTGGGTCTGGGCCTCTACTGTGGACACAAAGGTCGCAGCCCCTACCCCAGTCTCAGCCTCAAGTCCCTGCCCTCAAATCCAGCTCTGTGCCCTGGCCACCCTGGCCAGCCTGCTGCTCTGGAAATATGCCCCATGTGCTCTCACAGCTGCCTAGACAGCTTCTCCCTCCTGGCCCTTGCTACACTCCTCCTCACCCTTCCAATCTCTTGTGCCCCCTCTTCAGGGAAGCCACACGCCCTCCCCAAGCCCAGACCCTTTTGCTATGTCACACACACC
Organism: Otolemur garnettii; assembly: GCF_000181295.1. Taxonomy (NCBI): domain Eukaryota; kingdom Metazoa; phylum Chordata; class Mammalia; order Primates; family Galagidae; genus Otolemur; species Otolemur garnettii. The sequence continues at coordinate 10,773,019 of NW_003852416.1, forward strand.
CTCCTGGAATCCTGCTTCCTTCCTCTGTGGCACTTACCTATATGGCTACTACACCACCTTATCTTGGTGTTTGCTTAATAAGCACCCACACAACAGCAGAAACCACACCTGCCTCTGCTTATTACTCTTCCCGAATGTCATGCACACTGCCTGGCATGTGACTGAAGGTATGACCCCAGAGGGTCAGTGCCATAGACAAGATCTGAACCTAAAGTCCCCGGGAAGGCAGTTTACTGACCCAACAGTTCTATCCTCAGGGGTATATCAGAAAATATATGTGCATATCTTCTCCAAAGACATGTACAAAAATGTTCCTGCCACATTGTTTGTAATAACCCGGAACCAACAACCTATATCCATCAATGATAGAGAATAAATAGCAGTTCATTTCATGGAATAGGACACAGCAGTGAAAACTAACCAAGTATGATTCCTTACTACAATATGAATCTTAAACATAACACTGAGTTTAAAAACAAAGATATAACAGAGTGTGTAATGTATCATTCCAATGTGAAATTAAAAACTATGGTCAGAGAGGTCAAAATTATTAAAGATCTCTGGGGGCAGAATAGTGACTAGAAGGGAGTGATTTGTCCATGGGGTGTTGGTAATACTCTTTCTTGATCCGGGTGTAGTTTTTAGGAATATGCTTACTGTATGCAAATTCACTGAACTGTTTATTCACTTATGATTTCCATGCGTTATTCTTCTGTGTCTTAGTTCCTGCAGGCTGCTATAACAGAAGGCCTTAGCCTGGGTAACTTACAAATAATTGAAAGTCACTTCTCACAGTTTAAGAAGCAAGGAAGCCCAAGATCAAGGTGCCAGCAGATTCTGTGTCTAGTGAGGGTCTGCTTCCTTCTAGATGGTTCCTTCTTTTTTTTTTTTTTCCTTTTTTTTCTTGAGACAGAATCTCACTGTGTCACTCATAGTAGAGTGCTGTGGCGTCACAGCTCACAGCAACCTCAAACTCTTGGGCTTAAGCGATTTTCTTGCCTCAGTCTCCCAAGTAGCTGGGACTTACAGGCACCCGCCACAAAGCCTGGCTATTTGTTGTTGTTGTTGTTGTTGCAGTTGTCATTGTTGTTTGGCAGGCCTGGGCTGGATTCAAACCTGTCAGCTCTGGTGTATGTGGCTGGCACCCTCACTGCTGAGCTACAGGCACCAAGCCTAGATGGTTCCTTCTTGCTGTGTCTTTCCATGATGGAAGGGGCAGACAAGCTCCTTCCAGCCTCTTGTATATGGGCACTAACTCCATTCATGCTTTCATGACATAATCACCTTCCAAAGGCTCCACCTCCTACGGCCATCACCTTGGCGGTCAGGTCTCAATGTATGAATTTGGGGAGGATATAAACATTCAGACTATAGCATTCAATAAAAAGCTTACTGGAGGGGAAAAAAAAGAAAGACGATTCCTCCACTAGATGGTGATGAATCCCAACATGTTGAGGGCTGGAGCACGCCTTCCAATGCTGCAGGGGTGTCTGTGCATTCCCAGGACACTGGGGTGCCTGCAACCACTGTGTCCCTTCCTCTTTCCATCATCAAGGTTGGTTCTTCTTCTTCTTCTAAGATGGGGGTGTAAATATTTAAACTTGCTCTCCCAAGAAATGTCAGATGGAAGCAGGATCACTGTTTAACAACCTAATTTTAAAATGTGTGAAATACGATGCAAAGACAAAACAAGATCCCCTGCTCTATACAGCCGTAAATGTGTTGAAACACACAGGCACAGTGTGACTGGGAAGGGAGGAAGGAGCAAGTAGCGGAATTCAGCACAAACTGGGTATACTTTGTGCAAAAGGCATTGTGGAAAAGCGAGCACGTGACTGAGAATGCAATTTGGGAAGGTGGACTTCGTCTGTTTAACTTTTGGAAAATCTGCGTTTGGATTTTCTTGCTTTCAACTACTTCTTCCCTGGTGCAAAGCTGTGACGACAAAGTCACATTATACATGTTATTTAGGATTTGCAGCAAAAAAACTGGAGCTCCGCCCTCTCTAGGCCTGAAAGTATGTTCTGTGTGAATGCATTTGTGCTCTCTGAGGCTGACAGAGGGTCGGTTTTGCTCCCCAGCCTACTTTATCTGCCATCAAGATGAAGGGTGGAGAAGAACATTTCCTCATAGCCTAAGCTTGGGGTTAAATTCTTAAGTCCTTCACTCTCAGGGTGAGCGCTCTCCAGAGTAGCCCTGGTACCAGCAATCCTGGACAAATACAGTAAACCCCACCTAACAAGTGTGGCTTACACACCTTTTGTACGAGGGGCAGTGTCCCGAGTTCTATGGGTGGTCTCAGATACTTAACTAGAAGGCGTAAAGCCTCGAGGTGACATCCCAGTAGAAGTGTATACTTACACCCTGGAGAGTCGTTTTTATCGAGATAAAAAGTGAATATATGTTTTACCCCCCCAACCCTACTTATAGAAATGTATCCTTCTGATGGACTGAAACACACGTGGGACATGCATATGGGAGAATGCCCACTACGGCACCATCAATAATAGCAAAACATTAGAAACACCTAGATCAGGAGGGGGCTGGGAAGGTAAATTACGGTCACTCATACAACGGGAGACCATTCAATCAAGGCAAAAGCACAGGTAGCAATCTCTTCAGAGATACATTGTTAAAACAAAAGGAAGACAGCTAAACGGTATGCATATGTTCCTTTTTGCTTAAAGAAGATACACAGGCTGAAACACGTTTACAGTAGTGCCCGCTTAAGACTCCCAGGGCATCCCAGACACTGCTCCGTAGTACTGAACCCTACATGTGCTACGTTTTTACTTTCCTTATTAAGTTGAGAACTTTTACCTTTACACTTAAAGGAAGCACGTTGAGGCTTCTCTGGGCAGATCTGCATTGCCAGCATCACTGCTCGGGGGCTATCATTAAGTAAAATACAGGCAGTCCCCAAGTTACAGACATCTGACTAACATCTGATCACAGTTATGAGGCTATTGTAGGCAATAGGTAACTTCCAACCTACATACAAATTCCCTTAAGAACAAACCTACAGAACCTATCTTGTTCATAAGCTGGGGACTGCCTGCAATGGTTCTTTGAACATAGCACTGCGATATCAGGATAGAGCAGTAGACTGAGGAGGTCTAGATTAACTGCACAGACACTCTGGACAGAGGGCTGATTCCAGGACAAGATGGAGCAAAACAATACAGCATTCCATCATTCTACAGGGAAAGGCATGCACTTTAAAACTCGTGAATTGTTTATTTCTAGAATTTTCTGACAGCAGGTAGTTGATCATGGATAACTGAAACCTGAAAACAAGACTATGAATAAGGGGAACGCTGGTATAAAAGTGGAGAATATCTGTGGGAAGAGACCCAGGAAACTTCTCATTTTACAAATGAGAATATATCCACCATTAAGATTAAAATTACCAGCTCAGCACCTGTGGCTCAAGTGGCTAAGGCACCAGCCACATACACCTAAGGTGGCGGGTTCGAATCCAGCCCGGACCCGCCAAACAATGACGACTGCAACCAAAAAATAGCCGGGTGTTTAAAATGGCGGGTGCCTGTGGTCCCAGCTACTTGGGAGGCTGAGGCAGGAGACTCACTTGAGCCCAGGAGTTGGAGTGAGCTGTGAGCTGTGATGCCACAGCACTCTACCCAGGGGGACAGCTTTAGGCTTTATCTAAAAAAAAAAAAAAAAAAAGATTAAAATTACTCATCTTTGTAGGTTGGGATATGGGTATTTTAAGGACCCTCTTGAAATAAGACTATGAGGAAATTTTTATATTGGATCCATGCTAAAATTTCAACATCTTGGTTTATAGAATAAAATGAACTCACCCATGAGACTTCAAGGTAGGCTACTACACGAAATTTAACACAGGTACAAATTCAGTTTTGATGGGAGGAAGAGATTGCATGAAGAGAATAATTTCCAATGACACCTGTATTTCAAAGAATACCCCAAAATTGTATCTGAAAAGCAAAGACTGAGAGCTTACAAATGGGTATGAGCTCCCACAGCCAATTCTTGGGTTCATGTCTATATTGCTATAGCAACATTTGTGAACTAAATTTTCCTTATTCCAGTCCCTCCTCCGTTCCTCTTTCCTCTCTTACAATCTCACCATCCTTTCACTCAACATCTCCAAAGAGTGGATCAGTATCCCAGACAATATCAGTTATTTTCTTTAAGGACATAAATGAAACCTTCTTACCACACACTACAGCATTCTAGAAGCCAAACTAATCGAGAAGAAATATTTTAATTATCATGCTACTTTTCAACGGTTGCTCAAAGTCGAATAATTCAAGACAGAATGGTGACCTTCAGTGAATGATGAAAATTATCTCTTGACAGAAGAATAAGAAGTTGGAGGAGCTGATTTTATCTTGATAAAGAAAGGGAAGAAGTGCACCTAGTCAGTGTGGTTTAACAGGCATCCCCAGGTATAATGAAAAGATAAAGAAAAGGCGTAATTGAAACATCACACCCACACAAGCCGGTCAGCTGAAGTTGTGTGTCAGGATCTGCGAGACCTTGAGGAAGCACCCCCAGAAGGACAAAGCGCATTGCTGGAGATAAAATATGCCCATTACCTTGCTTTATAGGCGATAACCTTTCAAGTCAGAGTGAAAGTAGCTGAGCAAGCAGTTCGTGGCACTCTGCAAAGTCACAGGCATCAGGAAGTCAAAGGCAGCCAGAAAGCGCGAGTCATGCGAGTGTGGGAAATTCATGGCTGGTGCATTTCTCAAGCTAAACTGAAACCTCAGGCAAGATCCCCACGGATCATGAAAGAGGCTTCACCCACGATTTGCCACGACCTTAATCAAGGTGCAGCAACATCAAAGAGCTAGCCTGCCTGGGCAATTCTATTCATAGCAGCCACAAATCACAGCACTTGCCTCTCTGTGTATCTGGAGATCACTTATCCAGAGGCACCATCCTCCAAAATAAACCCATCTGGGTAGGTATTTGGGAGCCACGTCATCGACAATCCTCCCAGCTGTACACCTGGCTCTGTGCTTTGTGGTTTTGCCTCATCGTCCTGCTCAATGGGACACTTCTTAGCCAGGAGTGAGGGATTGAGGGGGAGGGGCACGGATTCTGCCCTAGAAGAAATATCAGGGGTGGAGACAGAGATGGACATAATTGAAACACGATGAACCCACCAACTCTGGAGAAGAAGAGCAGAAAGAGTTCCGAAGGATGACTGCAAGTAAGGAGTCAGGAACGCCACTTTCTGAAAGGGCATCGTTCGTCACGAGCTGCAGGCATCATTTTGGAGCCTTACAAGCTTCCCTCCTGCTGTATCTGTAAGTGGGGACAGTGCTGAGACAGACGCAAGAAGGGAAGGGAGTGAAGAATCTTGGCAGAAGTGGGATGTCCAGGTAGGATCTCGGTACCTATGAGAACTGATTCCATAAGGAAAATATTAAAGAGAATGAAAAGAGCTCATCTGAGCCTGGAGAGTCATCTTGATAATTCTGAGATTGGCCAGTATAGATCCAGCCACACCCTGCTGCCTGGGAAGCTTTCGTGGGGGCTTTCTGGGGTCTGTTATGGGGAACCCAGCAGGTTGGTGATAGTCCCAGTGGTCAGCCTGGTCAGTGGTCTCCAGTGAGGTTCTGAGACTTCTAGACTCGGAAATCCAAGTCCTCATCCTTGTCACGGTCTTAGTCTTCTCAGAGTGGAAAAAAGAGAGGAAATTTCCCTGCAGAATTTCTGCCCCAAAATCCAACAATAGGGTGTCAGTGGGCAGCAAGGACAGACTTTACGAGCCAGTGACTTCTAGTCAGCCTAGAGGGCCCCTGAAACCCAGGAAGAAAAAACTAGAGTTTGGGAAAGGAAAGAAATTTCAGAAATGATTTCAGAATTTATCAAAGAAGAACCTCAATTGCTGGGGACAGAGGAATAAATGGAATATGTCCTCAAAAACCTGGGTTTGCCTTTGTCAGAGTCAGGGTGGGTGGGCAAGTGAGATTATCTGATGAGGAAATGAAACTTTCCCCAAATTCTTGAAAGAAATCTGAGAGACGAGGGAACGAAATGCCTGTCTTTATAAGAATTCATGCTTGTAGGAAAGAGCACGGAGCAATCTGGGAAGAACTATGACTAAAACCATGCATCAGGCAAAGAAAGTCAACACCGACCTCAGACAAAAACTGCAGGGCAGAGCAGAGGACGAATAGGAGAAAGTGAAGACAAGAGTTGCTGAAAATATAAGTTGACCAGATTGCAATATAGAAATGCTGAAAGCTGCTTTGTATAAAAAATACCCTGGAAAGAGTAAAAGCCGGGAGTAGGAAAGTCAGAGTCAGAAGCATAGCATGATTATTCATTCAGTGCAGAAGCAGCAGGATAGGGGAGAAGTTACAGAATAGGTGCGAAAATGGAGCAGCCGGAAACGGCTGTAGACACGATGTAAGTGTGTGCATGGGACTGAGAGGAACCTAATGCCAAGCGCCAAGGCTGTGAATGCTAAAAGACCAGATTTATTTATTTATTTATTTATTTTTTTTGAGACAGAGCCTCAAGCTGTCCCCCTGGGCAGAGTGCCGTGGCATTACAGCTCACAGCAACCTCCAACTCCTGGGCTCAAGCGAGTCTCCTGTCTCAGCCTCCCAAGTAGCTGGGACTACAGGTGCCCACCACAACGCCTGGCCATTTTTTGGTTGCAGCCGTCATTGTTGTTTGGCGGGCCCGGGCTGGGGATTCGAACCCGCCACCTTAGGTGTACGTGGCTGGCGCCTTAGCCGCTTGAGCCACAGGCGCCGAGCCAAAGACCAGATTTATACCTCAAAGTTTACAACGATGCAAAACAATGACATTTTGCTGAAGAGAACAATCTCAAATGTGGAACTAAAGAAAATTCCTGCAGAAGCCCAAACCCTGAATTAGACAAAGAAATGTCGCTAAATGTCTTGGAAGCCATTCGAACACAAGAATTTTAATTTCCATTAGCAAATTCTCTGAAAAATTTAAAGTGAGCTAGCCTAGGTAACCAAACCAGGGGTGGGGACATACTCCGTACAAATTCAGGATAGGACAGCTGCTGAAAAATTGTCTTTTTTTTTTTTTTTTTGAGATAGAGTCTCACTATGTCACCCTCAGTAGAGTGCCGTGGTGTCACAGTTCAAGCAACTTCCAACTCTTGGGCTTAAGCCCTTCTCCCAAGTAGCTGGGACTACAGGGGCCTGCCACAATGTCCGGCTATTTTTTTGTTGCAGTTGTCATTGTTGTTTGGGGGTCCTGGGGCAGATTCGAACTCATCGACACTAGTATCTGTGGCTGGTGCCCTAACTGCTGAGCTACAGGTGCCGAGCCTGAAAAATCGTCTTAATAATCAAGATAAGGTGGCAGCACATGTTGAAAATGATAGAATTGTAACCAAAGCAGATTTATAAATTTAGGTAAAAGAGGTAGGTTCCTGGATTTTTCAGAAAGAAATAGGATATGGCAGAACCAGTCTGTGACCTAGAGTACAGGTGTGAGATTCTGCCGACAGTCCGAATATGATTTCAGTGGCTGCCTTCCCTCAGACCAGACTGCTTACCAAAGAAGCAAATGAGATACCCACCCATGGGATGTGCCAGGGTCCTGCCCCAGGGGGGGAAAGGCCTGTTAAAGACCTGTGGATCTGGCAGTGACCGACTGAAGAAATATAAAGTTAGAAACAGTGAGAAAGAAAGAGACAAGACACACAGAATAAAATCTTCAAAGGTGGGAGCCCAGGGGACCACCACCCGCTTGTGGGGTTCTGGTGGTGGCCCCAAGTGTCAGTTCCACTCAGCTTTTATTGAAGCCTATTTGCTTATTAGCCCAAAGGGTAATCTGAGGAAGGGAGAAAAGATGCCAGCAGTTTCCCTGAGTGAGCATATCAGCTCTTATTGTTTCTGTAATCATGAACTTTAACAGTCTGAGAAATCCCTAGCCTGAGCCTTGTGTGGGGGCAGCCTCCTGTCTGAGGTCACACACACAGATTCCTAGGGAGGTGTTCAACTCTGCTAGCTCACTGTGGAGTAAAACATCACTGACCTCAATCTCCTCTGGAGAATCAGTGGGAGAGAGGAACGTTCCTCTGATCACCACCCCAGAGAGTCTTCCTCTGCCATAAGGGATATAAGCCCTCCTACCCATATTTCAGGGTTCAAGCTGTTCTCTTGATCTCTGCCCCAGCCAAATACAAATATTCACAACAAATATTTGCTTTGTCTATTTACTGGGCAGGAGAGAACTTTGGGAGCAACCAATTCTATAGACTACAGGGTGGCCCAGAAGTTGCCAGACATAGGGAAAATGGGAAATTGCAGTTACATGTACCTTTATTTGCAGAATTTTACAAAAAGGGGGCTATCACATAGAGAATATTTTTTAAATTTTGCAAAGTAATTATCTCGTGGTTATTAAAAAGGATTAATGATTTTGCTACGAGTTGCCTTCTTTATATTCAAGCTACTTTCTCATTCTGAATTTCTTAAACAGTTATCAAAATGCTTGAAGAAGTCATTGCTGGCTTTGCTGCAGCAGTTTTAATAACAATGAGTGAATATTACAGTTAGTCTGACTGTTCTATACTGGCTAACAGCACTGTTAACCTGTCCCCAACCCGCTTTATCTCACACGGTTCTGACGAGTCCTGTTGGGCACCCTCAACTGGGTATTGAGGGACTGGATGTAAACCCAGCTCCTGGACTAGCTAAAGTCTGTGCCCACAAACAGAGCAGCATCGCTCGGGGAGGCTGAAGAAAGAGGTGGAAAGATCCCAAGGGATGGCCTACAGTCAATCCGGACACTTGTCATAGGAGGCTTGCTAAATTGCCATCAGCTGCCTCACCTATAAAACTGGGATAATGACACCTGTCTCCCCGCCTCACTGGGTTTTTGTGAGACTGACAGGTTTAAAGAACCACATGAACAAGAGGCATTATTATTTACCAAGACACACCAAGTAAGCAAGATGAGTGACACTCCCAAAGCCACAGACGTAATTAAAGAGAAGAGAGAGGAAAAAAGGAAAGAAAATTTAAGCCACTACACCTTGACCCTGGGGCATAACGATGAGCACTAAGAGGCCAGGCCTGGTGGCTCACACCTGTAATCCTAACATTCAGGGAGCCTAAGGCAGGTGGCTCGCTTGAGCTCAGGAGTTTGAGACCAGCCTGAGCAAGAGCAAGACCCAGTCTTTACTAAATAGAAGAAAAACTAGCCCAGCATTGCAGCAGGCACCTGCAGTCCTAGATGCTTGGGAGGCTGAGGCAGGAAGGTTAGAGAATTACTTCAGCCCAAGAGTTTGAGGCTGCTGTGAGCTATGATGGCTGGCACTCTATGCAGGGTGTCAGAGTGAGACTCTGTAAATAAATAAAATTAGCACTATACCAGCAATTCACTGAAGTCCACCATACAGCAGGTAGTGTCTAAAGTACTGTCCCTGTCTAGTAAAGAACTAGCTTTACCCACAAAGAAGTCTGGCTTTTGCCCTCCCTCAGGTTCTGAGAGGTGGTCTGTAAGCCCCTGGTTTGTCCTGCCTGACAAGAGTGGAGGCCCTGAGCCAGCCAGGTAGTCTAACAATGTGATTTATGTGGGGGTCCTGGGCCATGCGCCATCAGCCATGTCCACACCAGTGAAAACTCAGGACTCTGAGGTTCAGGGGAGCTGCAATGCTGTTCATGTGTACTGACACGTATTACTGTCGGAAGTTAGTCCTTGCACAGTTCCACTGGGAGAGGACGATTGAAAGTTCCATAAGTACAACTTTCCTGGACTCTGCTCTGTGCAGAGTGTGCTCTGGGCTTATTTTAATTTGTGGCCTTTTGCTGAAATCAATCACAACTGTAACTATAACAGCTTTCAGTAAGTTCCATAAGCCTTTCTAAAAAGTTACCCCACCTGAATGTAGTCTTGGAGATCTCCAAACTTATAATTAGTGTCAGAAGTAAGGATGGTCTCAGGGACCCCTAAGCTTTGTAATCCTCTGCAATGTCATTCGATCCTCAGATAAATCCAAAGAAGAAGGTGCTGGTCCCACCTCACAGACCAAGAGACTGAATATGTGCACAGGATCCCACTTGTCCATGACCCCACACTCGGCTGATGGAGGAACGGGGGCTCATCAGCATGCTGCATGCCGGCAACACTCTCACGAGGACACACAGTGGTCCTGTCTCCATCTCTGTGCTGAGTGGCAGACAAGTTAAATAGAGAGCCTCGTGCAATGCTGATGCCCTGAATGATGGCCCATGCCAGGAGAGAAAGGGAGACCTGAGAACGTGCTTTAGTAGGGGAAAAAATATGATGCCGTAGAGATGCTGAGTGAGATCGTGACCTTACCATCTCCAACTCTGAGACGGGCCATCTCGGACAGAGACACCCCCACAGCCCTGAAATCCAAACCTCAGCCCTTTCATGGCCACAGCCAAGCCAGCCATCAGGAGCAAGAGGTCAGACGGGCGTGATGCAATGTGTACCGGGACAGGACATTCCACGGACAGGGAGAGCCTGGCCCAGCGGCTACGTCAGAGGGGCAGTAGGGGGCGGGGAGATGGAGCAGCCAGCAGCACATCTGCCCCCAGGATGGGGATGGGGTGCATGTCCCCAGCATCACCACCTGCCAGGATGAGTGGGGGCAGAAAGGAGGCTGCACACGCAGCAGATTCCACCCCCGCACGGAGACCAAGCTGTGGTTGTCAATCCTGCTCCTGTCTCAGGGAACCTGGCGTGACCAATGTCTTCGCCTTCCTACACACACGCCACCCCAGCTATGTGCCATAAAATTAGTTTTACAAGAGCAGCAGATTTAACGCTGCCCCTTCAAAGCTCTGAGGGCTCAGCAGCCCCCCAAAATACACAGCCAATAAGATGTCAGGCCCCAAATCCAGACTTATGTGCTTTGTTTGCATTTTGTCTAAAGTCTGCTCCTCTGCAGTTGTTTTCCATTTTATCTTCTAGTAATCATGTACACAAGAGCAGAAGAAAACTCTGGCCAATCAGACCCCCTTGCTTTTGCTTTATCCTTAGAGTTCACATATCTAGATACCACGTAGGTATAAGGGACATTCAGCAGATGAGTTTTTAAGGAGAAAGATTTTCAACATAGAAATAATTAGAAAACATGGAATTCTTAATAATAATGTAAATTAAGTAATGTGTAAATTAAGTAATAATGTTAATTAAGTAATTAAGTAATTCAGTAATGTGAATTAATCTGGTCTTAAAAAATACCCTTCAGAAGATAAACTTTGAAACAGGTATTATTAACTTGTCCACAGATGGTTTCAGGATGTCCATAAAAACAGGAAATTGTAATGGTTTGCAAAATCACTCAAGCGTGCACTCCAGAGTAATTTTTCTGAGGTGAAAGTCCAAAGCTTTCATCAGCTCCTGAAAGGGATCTCCAACCCCAAGATGTTAGCGCGACCAGCACATTCACGTCTGGCGCTCATTTACGCCAAGGCATCCTGTCAATTAAATAAAGTTAGAATGATTTTCCTGTAGTGCAGAGGGGAAAGGCCTTTGATTACCCAAGTTCAGAGTGGTGTGTCCCTTTCTGGACAGTGTCACAGTGCACCTTGCAGAAACTTATTCAAAAACTTTAATCTTCTTGAGACAAAGATTGGGCCTCACCCCTGAAGACCCAGCACATACTCAGCATGTGATCAGAGTCCAAGGGGTCAAGTTGCCAGGGAGGACGTCACAGACCAGAGCCAAGGCTGCCATGCACCCCCTTAGTGAGCCTGGTACACTCACAGCAGGTGCCTGATAAATGCTTTTTGGTGACAACAGTAATCCTGTCTTCCTTATTTGTTGTTCTGACTCCTCAGATAACTCACGGACAGCAAAAACTTCTGCCTTGGCTGCAAAGAACAAATGTGCCCTCTCTATGCCCTGAAGTGCTAGGCCTCTATCAGAGTGACACTGTGACCCCACACACCGGGGGCTGCAGGGACATACTGTACCTCTCAAGCTAGCTATTTGGCAGGAGGAGCTGCAGATTCACTGGAGGGATGCTGGGCAGTAGGAACAATGGACCCCTTCTCTCCACTCACAACTCAAACATGATTCAGTGAGTCAATGATCCCTCCTGTGCTTCCAGAAACAGAATCAAGAAAACCCTGTTTGCAAAAAGGTGGAACAACTGGAACCCTCGTTCATCATTGGTCGCACTGGAAAATGGTGTGGCCGCTTTGCAAAACAGCCTGCTGTTCCTCCAAATGTTAAACACACGGTTACCACATGACCCGACAGTACCACTCCTGGGTGGCGTCTACCTAAGAGAACTAAAAACGTGTCCACATGGAAACTTGCCCATGAATGTTCATAACAGAACTACTTATGATAGCCCCAAAGAGGAAATAACCTAAATGCCTGTCAACCATTAAAGGGATATACAAAATGTGGTCTGTCCAAACAACGGAATATTATTCAGCCAGAAAAAATGAAATGAAGTACTGGTAGAAGCTACAACATGGATAAACCTTACAAACATTACGTTAAGTAAAAGAGCCATCATAAAAGGCCACATACAGGGCAGCTCCTGTGGCTCAGTGGGTAGGGCACTGGCCCCATATACCAAGGGTGGGGGGTTCAAACCCAGCCCAGCCAAACTGCAACAAAAAAATAGCCAGGCGTTATCCCAGCTACTCAGGAGGCTGAGGCAAGAGAATCACCTGAGCCTAAGAGCTGGAGGTTGCTGTGAGCTGTAATATCACGGCATTCTACTGAGGGTGACAAAGTGAGACTCTGTCTCTTAAAAATAAAAATAAAACAAGTAAAAGGCCGCATGCAGCATTATTCCATGTATATGAAATGTCCAGATCAGGCAAATCCATAGAGACAGAAAGTAGATTAGTGGTTACCAGGGAATGGAGGGTGGGGAATGACTGCCAATGATATGCAGTTTATTTGGGGGTATAAAAATGTTCCAGAATTAGCTCATACTGATGGACAGACAGCTCTATGTATATATAAAAACCATTGACTTGTATATTTTTATAGGGTGATTTTAATGATATATTACTTATATCTCAATAAAGCTATTATTTTAAAAATGTACTCATCTCCCCTACCTTCTAGAGCTGCTGGGAAGATTTTGTGGGCCAGTAGTACATGCCCCGGCCCTGGGGCTCCTCTGCCAATAGTACCAGAGGTATAATTAGTATCCTCTAAGCACAAATGCAAGGATGCAAACGCTGATAATAATGAATGATTCCAGAGCCTGATCTGGGATTGGGGTGGTGGGAAATAAAGATTTTAGCTTTGTATGCAACGTTTTAACATTTTAAAGGAGAATGCATTCACATATTATTTATGTAATTAAAATTCTATTTTTATTTTAGGGCAGTGAAGCTAATCCATGTGATAATATAATGGTGGATCCACGTCATTACACATTTGTCCAAGCCCATAGAATGATTCCTACTGTAAACTCCAGACTCTGTGTGATCACAGTTTATCATTGTAGGTTAGTTCATCAGTAGTAACAAGTGCACCACTCTGCTGGGGGTGTTGGTAATGGGGGAGGTTGTATGTGGGAGGGGCACAGAGTATAGGGAAAATCTCTGTACTATCCTCTTAATTTTGTTGTGAACCTAAAACTGCTTTAAAAAAAAAAAAAAAAGCAAGTGGCACCTGTGGCTCAAAGGAGTAGGGCACTGGCCCCGTATGTCGGAGGTGGCGGGTTCAAACCCAACCCCAGCAAAAACTGCAAAAAAAAAAAAATCTATTTTTAAAATGTCTGCTATTATTCTGGAAGTACAATTTCCTGTTGATCATTTCAAATAGTCTTGCCTAACAACCATAATTAAACACTGGTAGCAACTAAAAGCCAGGAATTCTATATAGAAAAAACAGTGCCATCAAGAGCAACAGTCACGGGCAGCACCTGTGGCTCAAGGACTAGGGCATCAGCCCCACATACCAAGGGAAGTGGGTTCAAACCCTGCCCTGGCCCAAAACTGCAAAAATAAATAAATAAATAAAAGTTTCAAAACACATAGCTTCATTTTAAAAGAAGAAAAAGAGAAACAATCATTTCTAACAATTAATTTAATTGCTCTAAACCAGTGGTTCTCAACCTGTGGGTCATGACCCCTTTGTAACAATGAAAATACATCCTGCATATCAGATATTTACATTACGATTCATAACAGTAGCAAAATTACAGTTATGAAGCAGCAATGAAAATAATTTTATGGTTGGGGGTCACCACAACATGAAGAACTATATTAAAGGGTCGTGGCATTAGGAGGCATTAGGAAGGTTGAGAACCACTGCTCTAAACTATAACATTCCCCCTCCCAATTAATCAAAAGCAGAGAAAAGATAGTGGTCAGAGAAGGGGACAGGGGCAGGTGCCTAAGGAGGGAGCCTTCTCCTCCTCACCTTAGAGAGGAGATAAGGTTTTGGGGTCCCCCCTCCATTTGCTTCATTCCAACATCAGAGGGCTTAGGAATGAGTCTCCCCAGAGACGGCTCTGGGCTGTAGGTGAAGGGGGAAGCTCTGCAATTAATGGCTTTAATCTGCTTATCACACCTATTTTTAGGCCTTCATTTTTATAGCCTGGTGAAATGAGAAGGTGCAGAGAGATCTGAATACCCGGCTACATTAAGATGTCCCACGAGAAGTAGGGAGATGCTTTCACAAGCAAAACTAGAGCTGGAAACCACAGGTTGTTTTTGAAGATGACACCAATTAGGGAGGCTGCAGAAGAGCTTGCTGATTTGCCCTTTGGTCATGTGAAAAGGAATGGTCTGTGCAGCGGTGATTTACTGCTGGGGTGACTGTCTAGACAGCCCCAAACACTGACAGACACACACACACTCAGACCTGTCTGCAGCAGAACTCACCTGGGCCCACAGGAAACAGCATTAATGAGAGCAAACATTCAGAATGCCCGCTTGGGTCTAACAGCAGGCACAGCCCTCATCAGAACCAGTCCAGGTTTGAGGTTTCCATATTCATTCAACAAACAGGCAGGAGACTTCTAAACATTGGACATCATTCTAGGGCAGTGTTTTTCAATGTTTTTTTATCTCATGGCACACTTGAACCTATAAACTTCATAGCACACTTATGTTGATCAAAAAGAGTTAAAAAGGAGTGGTGCCTGTGGCTCAAGGAGTAGGGCGCCAGCCCCATATACCAGAGGTGGCAGGTTCAAACCCGGCCCTGGCCAAAAGTTGCAAAATAAAAAAAATAATAAATCTAATAAAAAAAGAGAGTTAAAAGAATGAATATACTTACCTTGCTTTGAATTTGTTTTGAAAATAATTTCATTAATGAGCTTTAAAAATTTTCTCAATAAACCGGTTGAAAATCACTGCTCTAGGGGCTGGAGAGTCAATCAGCAGGGAACAATTACGTGTCAGTAGAGAAGACAGAAAAATATATAAATATATGTACAACGTGCCAGGCAATGGTAAGCACTAAGAGGGAGATGGAAGAAAAGAAGAGGACCAAGAGGACAGCGTGGAGGGGGTGAGGGCACCAGGAAGGCCAGGGACAGCATCGCGGTCAGCCCACTGAGCAGTGTCTGCATGAATAAGGCAGTGAGCGCTGCAGACAACAGGGGGCAAAGGTCATGGGATACCCAAGGAAGAGCATGGTGCCCAGAGGGATGAGTGTCAGGGAGAGACCACCACCAAGGTGAAGGCCATGGAGGGCCTCCCAGGCTACAGATTCTATTCTGATAATGTTGGGGGGTCTGGAAGGTTTTGAGTGGAGGGGAATGACCGTACTTGCGTAAGAGTTGTTGTAAGAGTCGCTCTGCCTGCTAGGGGAGTGCAGGCTGTAAGAGAAGGCGGAGGGCAGCCCAGGGATCCAGGTGAAAAGCCATGTATCCTGGCCCTAGTGGGAGCAGGGGAGGCATTGAGAAGTGGTGAGATTCTGACTGTGTCTGAAAGTAGAGCCGAGAGGATCTCCTGGTGGATTGAAAGTGGGGAGAAAGACATAAAGAGGATGACCAGGATGATGCCCAGGTTGCCAGGTTTTACTCCCATGGCTGTGCTGCAAAATGTGGACTAGACATGTGAGAAGTGTCGCTTTCCAGGAGAGAGAAAATGTGGTGTGAGGTCCTGAGTGCTTCCAGGAAGCAGCTGGTCACCTGCTGTCAGTGTTTGGGTCTGTCCAGGCATAGTGACACAGCAGGTGGACATAGGATTATGGACATGGATCCGTTCAGCATAGTGACACAGGGTAGACACAGGATTCCAAGACGTTGTGCCAAACTCTTTGGCAACAAAGAAACAGCCCTGAGAACGCCATGTGAACAAAGGTGGTTGTCCACTCAATAAACGGAAAGGTGAGGGAGGGACACTTCAACACCAGAATTCACTATTGAAACCTATCTCTCAGTGTGCTGGTGTTAGGAGGTGCAGCCTTTGGGAAGTGATATGTTCATAGGGACAGAGCCCTATGAATGGTATTAGGGCCCTTGGAAAAGAGACTGCCCCAGAGAGCTCCTTCACCCCTCCCGTCATGTGAGGACATGGCTAGAAAGAGCTTCTGTGAACCAGAAAGCAGGCTGTTACCAGCCATCAAACCAGCTGGTGCCTTGACCCTGGACGCTCCAGCCTCCAGAACTGTGAGAAATAAGGTTTGTCGTGTAAGCTGCCCAGTCTACAGTATTTCTCTTATAACAGTCCAAACAGAGTAAGACCCAGTGGGGAGAGAGAGGTAGGACCTTTTATATATATTATCTCATTGAATCTTCAAGAGGTACATACTATGATCCTCATTCACAAACTAACAAGAAGGCGATGGTGCTGGGTGAAATATCAAACTTCAAATAAATAAATAAATACAGGAGAAATTCTTGGTAATGTGGGATAAGAAAGGCCTTCCCAAGAAAAACATGAAACTCAGAAGCCAGAAAGAGAAAGACTGACAGATTTGAATTCATAAATGTTGAAAATGTCTACCTGATCAAAGAGAAACAAAAACAAAAGCTAAAACTACACAAACACACACACACACACACGTGAGATAAAAATAAAAACTAAATAAAAGCCATTTATAACACACTAAAAGCAATATTTATAACATCGACAGCATGGCTTTGAGATCTTAAAGAATTTATTCACGTCAATAAGAAAAACAAACGACCACATTTGTAACAAGCAACAACTGTGAATATTAGTTGACAGAGAGGGAAAGACGAGACGGAGACAGCAGTGGGCAGTCCCACCCTTGCCACGGTTCAGAGGGTTATGCAGGGACCACTGGCCTCAAGTGTGTCATTTGGAGGATTAGTTTAATTAAAGTACGCTCACCTTCAGTGTCACTAAGAATTTAGGAAAACACACATTCTCCTACTCTGCCAGTGGGAGTATCATATCAGTACAGCCTACCTGGAACACCATTTGACAGAATCTACCAGAATGTTTCCTGTATATGTCCTCTGACTCGGACATTCCACTCAAAGCTCTATCCACAGGTGTATCTCCATATGCGTGCAACCCAAGCCAGAGGACACGGGACAAGAAGGTGTAACAGGCAGACTGAGCAACAGACAACAGAAGCCACCACTAACCAGAAGTGACTATTTAACGCCGCACAACTCATCGATGGCAGACGTGGGATTCAAATCATATGTGAGAGACTTCAAAGCCTGTATTTTTGTCCTCCTCAGAGTGACAGTCAGTGTCACTCTGGGTGGCTAGGGGACATTGAGTTCACCTCTATAGTAAACCTTGTATACATGAAGGAGGCACTCGGGGTCTGTCATCCAAGAACTCAGGTAAAATCACATTCCTTAAAGTTCCCTGCAGATTATCGTCCTTAGAACAAAATGAAGTTTGTGCAGATAGAATTTTGCTGCAGGGAGGGAGATGGAAGAGGGCAGAGGTGATAGAATATTTATGAGATCTGAAAAGTCCCAGCAGTACTCCTAAAGAATAGGAAAGTATGAGGGTGCCGTGAATTATATATGAAGATGGTCCCCGCAGACAACCTTCACCAACTACATCGTTTATTAAACGCCTTATTTTGCATTGTAGTAGGAGCTGTGAAAAGAGAATGGAGCAGGCATCACACAGCCAGCTCTGTCCCCAGAAGCCTGTAACTGAAGCCAGCCACACTGTGCAGGCTCACGGCAAGGAGTACGGACAAGAATAACGTGACATCAACATGGCCGATATACTTCTCTTTATGCAGCATCCAAAAAAAATGATGAAAAAAGCCCAATCAACTGATGCTTTAAAATGCAATTACAGGATGGGTAACAGACACAGTTGTAACTTAAAACTTTCCATATTTTTAATCATTTTACTCCCTACTCCAGCCATTTACTCAACAAGTATATGCAAAATCAAATACCCACTGCCTTCCCTCTTCTGACACTCTTTCTTGTACTCCCATTCCACATGAGGACATAATCTAACCCAGCAACGTTAATTCACCAAGATTACTCCAATCCCAAATCATGTGCTTTCAATGGTAACTGAATGAATAAAGGTAGACATGTACTTTTCATTATTCCAGCTGCAGCATGATCGAGGCCCAGTCAGCCCCCACCAGGCTCACTGAGCAGGAGAAGCAGGTGCTCTGGAGCCCAGGGGTGGTGGTAGTGCAGTCCCAGGGCTTGCTCCCCAACAGGAAAGGAGGTCAAACTCTGGATGGAGGCGTCCAGGGCCTGCTCAGAGGGCTGCTTCCACCCCTAATCACCTACCTGCCATTCTGCCTCCCCAGTACTAGGAAAGGGAAAAGGCAGAGACCGTCACACAGAGGATAGCTAAACTACTTCGTACTAGTCTTTTCCAAACTGAACACTAGCAATATACACTTAACTTCTCATCATTTACGTTCTCTCCCTTTTAAAGAGGAGGAACGTGAGACTTCCTGAGACAACTTTGCTTCCACTCAATGAGAGAACCAAGAACATAAGACAAAGCTTGTGTAGAGACATCTAGTTCTCATCCTCACGCATTTCTTCTCTTCTGGGCAGACAGGGGGATGACACTTCCTGGTCCCCTGTAGTTAGGAGGGACCACTGATTAGCTCTGGTCAATCAGCTGTGAGTAGAAGTGATGCCCCCTCCAGGCTGAGTATTTAATTGCTGGTGTGCGATTCCTTTCCCCTTTTCAGTGATCAATCACTTATTGATTCAGTGATCAATAAGGCCACATGCTCGGTGGCTGAAGCCTATAATCGTAGCACTCTGAGAGGCCAAGGGGGAAGAATCCTTTGGGCTCAGGAGCTCAAGACCAGCCTGAGCAAGAGCAAGACCCTATCTCTACTAAAAGCGGAAAAATTGGCTGGGCATGTTAGTGTGCTCCTATAATCCCAGCTACCCTGGAGGCTGAGGCAGGAGGATCACTTGAGTCCAGGAATTTGAGGTTGCTGGGAACTAAGTGATGCCACAGCACTATAGCCTGGAAGACAGAGGGAATCACATGGAACACGTCAACAGTGAGATATTTTTGCTGTGTTAAACACCTCTGGGATAAACACCTAATAGATAGTGACTTAACAAAAGAGCTTTTAGTGTAGCAGAGGGCTAAGATATCTACACAAGTAAAATGTGACAAAGGAGAACTGAATTGGCCTGACCCACCCTTCGGTGCTCCACCCAAGTCTGGGAAGGAGTATATGAATGGCTGATGCCAAAGTGCTATAGATGGTGTGATGAGAGGAGCCAGAAACATTCACTGCCACTTGAGAGTTAATCAGTAAAGGGTGATGGAGTTGAAGAAATGTAAATATTATAACAGAATTTTCAAAAGCCTACTGGATTGCTGATATTATTTTCTTCACGTTCCTTTGGGAAGGCCCTATAACAGAAGCAATCCTTTTTCTCTGTGTCATCCCTCCACCAAGTGACTTGAGACCAAGCCATAATTCAAGCCATCTGGAGCCCCCATCCTGCACCACTAGGTCTCTAAGGAGGTCTACTAATGGGAAATGATTCTTCCCTGAAGACGGGCTATGTTGTCCCTTCTCAAGGATTTGGTGGGCGGAGGACCACCAGGAAGGACTCCCCAGCCTGGCAGTCTATCTGCCGCTCCTGTTGGTCACAGGCCACCCACAGCTCCCAGTGGCTGTTCCTGCACCCGGTGGCAGCAGCTCCTTCTGAAAGCTGCCAGCAGCTGCTCTCATCAGCAGGTCTCTCAGCAAATGCAGCAGCAGAAGTTGCTTCTTTCATATAATGTGATCTTCCAGGGGTGCCCAGGCTTGGCAACTGTTGGGGTCCTCAGGGTCTTGCCCCTCCAGCAACTCCTAGGAGCCTAGATGGCCATACGGCCAGGCCAGCATGACTGCAGCCCCTGCAAAGTGCAGCGGCAGATGGGACTAGCCAGCCTCCCTGTCCTCATTCCTTTTACCCTAGTCAGGGCTATTATCTAATTTTATCTTACTGCACCTAGAATGAGAGTGGACAGGACTCAGGATATCATCCCAACCGTGTCCCTCACTTAACTGGGAGGAAACTGAGGTCCAGGAAGATTAACTAATAACTAGCACCAGTTATAATATTAGCTAATACTTAGTGTTACACTGTGCCAGAAACTTGCTTCGGACCACAGGGCACATCTGTGGCAGGCCAGGCCTAAAATCTGCGTGGCTGGGGCACTTTCCACGGGTATAGAGGAATCCAATTCTATGCATCTGCCCTGTTGGTCCAGCCCACATGTCAACCACTTATCTTCTGTGACTCTCACACTAAAAGCCCTCAAGAGCAAGGGAAGACAGAAGAGTGAGAATTGAGGCAGTGGGAAGAACAAAGGAAACATTACAAGACATAGCCCAGGGGAAACTGAGGCACTCAGTGAGGAAGGGGAAGGCATTTAAATAATATGGAAGCCAAGGGATGACCTGAGATGATTGCTGATCACCTTGAGATTCACTACAGTGGGTGTGACAGATACGCTGACAGATGTGCTAGGGAATTACAGAAAAGACCAACACAGTTTCTGCCAGACAGAATTACAGCAGAACCTCCAGAGTCCATCACCTCCCCACATTGACCACCTCCTTAAGTTGACCTAATTTTCATAGACCAGACACGCACCACACATACATATCAGTGCAGTAGGCCTAGTTCCTCAGGT
Source organism: Otolemur garnettii (assembly GCF_000181295.1). Classification (NCBI taxonomy): domain Eukaryota; kingdom Metazoa; phylum Chordata; class Mammalia; order Primates; family Galagidae; genus Otolemur; species Otolemur garnettii. Next base: position 10,794,045 of record NW_003852416.1, read on the forward strand.
TGACCCAACCATACGTTGACGAGTTTGTTATAGTTCCTTGAGTGGTCAACTTACAGAGGTTCTACTGTTATATAGTGGAGTCCAGAAGACAAAATACACACCTATGACATAACTGAAAGGTAATTACTGGGGTCTCCAGAATAGTTTTTTTTTTTTTTTTTTTTGCCTCAACCAATAAAGATGGAAAAATTCTAGAGAGCCTCCTCATGACAGGGTTGGAATATTACATGAGAGACTCAAATACAGTAGTTTTTAATTTAAAAAGACTCAGTTCTATTCTCTAGGATTGATTGCTGCTGCTCCTACTATCACACAAACACATACCATATCTTAGGGATGACAAAAATGAGGACAGGAGCTGGCATGTGACTTACCCAAAAACCACACAATTAACTAACAATTGACTGCGACTGAGCACCACCTTTGGCTCGATGCATCATTTCCTGATGGAAGAACAATACAATATAATATAAAACACAAATTTAACGAAAACACATTACTTGTGGGGTCACTGTTGCCAACCTCATAAGCTTCCTGAATCTCAAACAATGCCAAAATGTTTTTGTGTGGTTGAAAGGGTCCCACTGTGGCCAACACATTAGCTTATGATATTAAATGAGTAACAACAATAAACAGAGGTGAGAGGTAGAGAAAAGAAAAATAAAAAGCACAATCTCTGTCTTGGAGTTCAGACTCCCAGTAGGTAGAAAGAGAGCACATTAGTAAAACTCTCGACTCCTGCTTTCCTGGTACCTAGCACGACCCAGGTGATGGCCGCTGAGTGCTGTGGGATGAATGAGTGAATACGTGAGCAGTTCTCCTAGACCAGACTGATAAAGGGGGCAGACTTATCAGGGAGTCTCAGTTCACTGGGTACAGACATAGAATGCTTTCGTTTGTCACATAACTGCTCCATCTGCACTATGTCAACCCCTTCTCTGCCTTTGCCATTGGCGGGGGCTGACTATAGTCAGCTCGACCTAATTCCTTGACTGTTTCTGTCACTTGCAATTATCCAGTCTCATGGAGGCTTCTGAGACTCAACTTGGGTCACTGCAAAATTTCAGTCCCATAACTGATTCAGCTCTTTTCCTCCCCTCCTCCCAAGCAAGGAAAAAGCTATCACAGTGGTGGTGGCTTGAAGAGAAGAAGTGACAGTGGTCCATCCTCTGGCCTCCAGTCACACTCACCCGAGTTCTCCTCTGTGGTCTTGGGCTCAGTGCCTCTAACAAGAGCTTTCTCCTGAGCTGCTCCAATAGGGGAACCTTGGGAAATTGCATCCCCCCACACACACAGTACATCTCATGTCAATCTTCTCATGAACAAGCCTCCTTGTTCCCCAAGAAACAGCAGTCCCAGAAGACAGTGGCCTCCACGTCACCTGCAGAGAGAGTTCCTTCTCTGTCTTCTGTGCCGGGACCCCTGTGCAGGGAGCAGGGAGCGTCTTAACCATGCAGATGTCCAGCTGGGAAACTAGATGCTGGGGGGGCCTCGTCTTCACCAGGGACTTCGGGAAAAGAAAGCCCCACCCCTTGTCCAGCAAAGGACCAGATTCTCTCCAAGAAAACTGCAATCCCCAAAATGCAAGTTTCTCTCTCCCTCCTTAGTCTTTCTCTGTTGGGGCTGGAGATTAACTGGGAGACAAAGAACTGAAGATAGACCTCTCTTAGGAGGTCCAGTGGGGCAGCTTGTTGTTGTTTAAACTTAAAGCTAAAGGAGCCAAGGGATGAAGATAACTACAGGACCTACCTCCAGGCGGCTGTGTAAGGACCGAAAACTCCTGGGAAGTGCTGAGCGCACGAGCTATGCCATGCAAGGGTTTGGTTGTTGGAGTCACAATTTGAATTTTGACACTGTTTCCAGGTCATTGAGGAATATCCTCCTCAGCATGGCTACCACCTATAATACCAAAAACTACCTCGAATCCAAAAGAAAATGTTCAGAATAGTCACAGTCTAACTATTGGTATCTGTTTTCTTTTTCTTTCCTTTTCTTTTTTATTTTTTTATTTTTCAAGATAGAGTCTCACTTTGTTGTCCTTTGTATAGTGCTATGGCGTCACAGCTCACTGCAACTTCAAACTCTTGGGCCCAAGCCATCCCCTTCCCTCAGCCTCCTGGGTAGCTGGGACAAAAGGCACCCACCACAACGCCCGGCTATTTTTAGAGGTGGGATCTCACTCTGGCTCAGGCTGGTCTTGAACCTGTGAGCTCAGGCAATCCACCCTCTTCAGCTTCCCAGAGTACTGGGATTATAGGCGTGAGCCACCGCGCCCAGCCTTGGTATCTGTTTTCATTCATCAGCCCTCAAGAGATCAGCAGAGTAAGAAACTGGTTGAATTCAGTAGTGTTCACACTTCCTGTGTTTCAGCGATGGACTCTTTCTTCCTATGAAATGCTAGCTGGGAGCCTGAAACATAGTGCAGATGTGATGGAAGCAGGACTGAGGTCCCTCGAGGGGACCCTCACTCTGCCCTCCCTCCCCACAGCAGCCTCTGGGGGCTCCGAAGCACACAGGTCGAAAAATAGACATTCTCTTAAACTCCAATGGGTTTTGACTTGGTTCGACTTTAAGCCTTTTGATTTTTGAAATTATAATTGATCTTTAAAATCAGGTTTAAGAGTTGCTAAGACCGTTAGTCAAAACATTTTTGCCCACGGGTAACACAGACAGAAAAATAAGAGATACTGCTCCTTCCACACTGTCAGGGTAGAAATTCCCTTTAGCAGAGGGGCCAAGTAGAGACTGGCCATAGCAGGCTGGCCCCAGGCTGCCCTGCCATCTGCTCCAGTGCTCCCCACACGCCTGTGGGGTTGCCCTCCCCAGGCAAGTGTCCAGCATGGAAATGCCAGGGTCATCCCTGGGTTCTTTGACTCGAGACTCAGAGCCCAGCGTTTAAATCCTGAGCAGCAGGAGGGCATTAGCAAGGCCATGTTGTACAGCAGGGATGACATGTCAGCAAGGGTTTAGAGTCTGAAGCTGTTTATCTCACACTGACCCTGACACTGCGCCAGAAGGACAGCTCTGTCCTGGTTCAAAGGCAAGTTGTGGCTTTGGCCAACAGCAACTCATCTCTGATTGCTGTTAAGGAGTGAAGAGAGCATTTAAAAAGACAAATGAAGAAAAGAGAAACGAGGAGACACAGCAATTGGCAGCCAAGACCTAGAAAGGAAATTCCTTCAGTGCCTCATGTAAAATTGGGTACCAGTTATCACCAAGTTTGCAAACACTCACCCATTGTTTCTGCCACAAATAGTCCCACCCACCCTCAGCCCCACTCTCCTGGGATCCGATTCATTTCTTTTTTTTGAGACAGAGCCTGCTCTTAAACATCACTGACTTCCGTGCTTGCCCTCAGGAATAAATAGGAGCCCCAGATTCCCATCGCCCAAGACTGCTTTCCAGAATAAAAACCAAATGAATGCTTTTTAATCCCTTATTGTTTCTTTCCCCCATCAATTACAAAAATAATCCCCGTCTGTTATAAAACTCAAACGCCAGAGCTACCAACTTAGAGAGTGAAATCCTTTAAAATCCCAGCTTCCAGCAATAGCCACTATTAACAGTTTATTAATAAATCAAGAAAGAAAAGGTTTATTTCACCAGTTTTTATCTAATAAAAATATAGAGAACCTACATATTTTACCAGTAGCTAGTCAAGAAATGGAATTTTTAGTCTTATATGTAACAAAATGAAAATGTTCAAAACAACGGCTTATCCAATATTAGAACTTTGAAAAAAGTTGGGGAAAAAATGTACCTAAATGGAAATTTGTTAGGCTGGTCCTCATCAATTCATGGGTAGAGAAGGGAAAAGCTGAAACATAGTTTGGATTAGGCTGGAGGTTCAAAAGTCCAGAATTCATTTGAATTGAATTACCAGGCAGCCGACGGGTAAGACTAGCTTCATAATTTGAAGGACACAGCAAAGCAAAAAGATTGGGTGCCTTGTTCACAAATTAGTAAGACTTTCAGAATGATGACAGCAGAGCCCTGAGCCAAGCACACATGGTACTTTAAGAAGGGGACCAAGTAACTGACAGATCATTTCCAGTGAAGCAGGGCCTGCTAATGCCACTAATTTAACCGTATGACTATCGAGAGTTTATTTTCCATTTTTAATGCTTCAAATCTATTGTCTTTGCCCTTAAAACCATTTATTGTTTTCTAAAAATGTTAACATTTCTTTAAGAAATAAATACAATAGCAATAATACAAGGAAGACATTTTTAAAACACTGTCTTTTACCTTGAACTTCATTAAGTTTTCTGTTTTCTGACATTTTCCCGTTGAAATGAATTGGCTATGCAGCTAATATTGTAAAAATACAATACATTCTGGAATATCGGGTTAGCAAAAAATAAAATCTTAAGCTCCATTTTATATCCAACAAACTACATCTGAGATTATTTACAACATGAGATACTTTTTCTGGGATAGACTTTCTAATACGCTTTCGATTTCTTAAAAAGAGAGCTTTCCTCCCAATATTCACAATCAGCCGTCACTAAAAAGATTTCCCTCAAAAAGGGAAAAGAAAACCTTATCACTTGGCAGATTAAACTGTATAAAATTAAGAATTCTCTTTAGTCCCTTTGAAGTACAAGGAGTTCAACTTACAATACAGAATTTCTATGTAAAGTCATCCTAGAGCCTCCCTGGGTCATTTAAACGTATTCCCATGATCAACATGAGCTGTGTCATGCGTAAGAATAGCTTGATCTTTTATACACGATGAGAATACCGAGGATTCCTTCTTAACATCTATCAAAGGCTCACAAAAACCACCAAAGGCTGGACCACATTCCCTGGCAATTATCTGTATGAGGAGGCGGCAGGACCAAGACGCAGAAAGGGGGGAAAGTGATTCATAAATGGCCTTGACTACAACCCAGCCTGTTCGATTAAGAGGAACAGCTGCAGCATCTCATCTCCCCTAAGCCAAGGAGAATCAGTGCTGTTTCTGAGGTTTACCCTTCGATAGCTGGCCACACTGTCCTGAAATTCCCCAGCCTTTCAGTCCTGGAGAGACCAGAATAGCTCCCCTTGTCCAAGCCCGCATTCTGACGGACACATCTCAGAGCCCTCAGAGTTTATTCACGCTTCCCTTGGTGTCCACCGTGGTCACTCAATGAATTCTGCTTAAACAGAACTGTCACATTTCCTGGCAGAAGTCAGAAAGAGGACAAAAAGGGAGGCAGCTCTGTGACCGATTGGCCTGAGCTCCTTCACGAGGCCCAGAACTATCCTGAGACACACAAATATTGCCCGTTCCAGATGGAGAAGAAAATAACAATTCACATTTCTTAAGAACCCACTGTGCATCAGATCCTGCTGCAGCCACGTTGTATAGGTTACATTATTAACCCACCCCAAATCCTAACATTTTGCAGAGAAGGAACTATCTGACCACAGCTATTAAGGTAATTTGTTCAAGTCCGACAGCCACAAATTGGCAAGGGTGGGCTTCAAATCTGTGTCAAAAAAACTCCTCAAACTCTTAATCTTTCCATGTCATGAGTTATGAAACCAAATGTGTAGGCTGTAAGGCAGGTGCTGTCTCTAGAGAATTTTAAAACAATAATAAAACCACTAAAAGTCAATTGCTTGTTCTCTCCAGGCACTGGCAGTTCTAAAGAACTTCACTGAGAGCTACTCCTTCTCAAAAATAATTATTTTGTTGGTTTAGTTTCTAAATGATTATTGCAGCTGCTACAGAGTTTGAATAAGGTACACAGAAGGTTCAAATTAGTATACGTGTAATTACTTATCCTGCCATCAGCATGGTATTTTACAAGAAAGTTATTTGGAGAAGTCCCCCACAAACTCAGCCTCATCTACACCCATAGGTTTCAAAATCAAATTCACTTCTGTTCAGAACCTTGCCATTCCATTTCGGACACAATGTCTCCCATCCCTGCAGTACTACTGTATGTTGTTGGGATTAAACATATTTGAAATAAACAGTAAAAGCACAGTAATTGTAAAAATGAAAAAAGCAGAACAAATTTTAATTCAGATGTGAAATATTTTGTTGAATTTGAGTAGTATCTTTAAAAGTTACATGTATTCTTTTTTAATTATTCATTATTTACAACTAAAGAAAAAAATCAGGAAAATAATGATAGTTGATGACTTTTTTTTTTTTTTTTTTTGAGACAAAGCCTCAAGCTATCCCCCTGGGTAGAGTGCTGTGGCATCACAGCTCATAGCAACCTCCAACTCCTGGGCTCAAGTGAGTCTCCTGCCTCCGCCTCCCAAGTAGCTAGGACTACAGGCACCTGCCACAACTCCTGGCTATTTTTTGGTTGCAGCCGTCATTGTTGTTTGGCGGGCCTGGGCTGGATTCGAACCCGCCAGCTCAGGTGTATGTGGTTGGCGCCTTAGCCGCTTAAGCCACAGGCGCCGAGCCTGATAACGTGATTTTTACCAAAGATAATTTTGTCATATAGAGCATAGCAATGTGAAAAATTGTCTGTTCCAGGTATCAGACACACTTGGTGAGCTTCTGCAGTATCCATCAAACCAAATCAATCCACAGAAGGAAACAGTGGCCTGCTAGAGCCTGGGAAAACCACTGTGAGACTTGGCCGAGAGTCCAGCTTCTTGTCCACAATGGTGAAATGCTAAAACCAGCCCATTTTTCAACAATGCTTCCCTTCTGTTCTCTTCCTGTAAGTAAATAACATCCTTTCAAAGGGATTTGTGACCCTCGACCATAATCCCTATTTTTGACAAAAACATGCGTTACTGCATATAAAATTGTTGCCTTTTCTTCAAATTTAAATACTCCCAAATTTTTCTCAAATATAAAAGGCCATCAAATTTCCTATCTCAGGGAGTGGTGGTAGCAACATTAACAAGTCTTTCCCTAAACCTCTATTCTGTCCCCATCCCACCTCCCACCTGCTGTCCACTGGGCTTGAAAAAGCCTTCTGTAATCTGACATCTAACGGATCTTCCCTCCAACCAATCAATTCTCAGAGCCCAGATTAGACATTTCTTGAAGAACCATCACCATACCGTCTGAATCTCCTTCCCTCTCTCTTGTCTTACGCAATCCTGCACACATTATAAAAGCCAGTGGCATATTTTGTCTAACAAATAGTAATACAGTGCTTACTATAAGTCAAAAAGTAGAACATAAATTTATTATTGGAGGTGCAAATTTAGATACCAAAGTGTTAATTTTATACATATTAAAGTGCCAAATCTAAACATAAAATTACATATAACTCAGCAATCACACTCTGGGATATTTATTCCACAGATGTAAAAATGTAGATTAACACAAAAACCCATACACAAATGTCTCCAGCAGCTTTATCTGTAATAGCCGCACACTGGAAAGACCCCAAATGTCCTTCACCAGGTACATGGTTAAACAGACTGCAGGGGCGGCACCTGTGGCTCAAAAGAGTAGGATGCCGGCCCCATATGCCGGAGGTGGCAGGTTCAAACCCAGCCCCGGCCAAAAACTGCAGTACACACATGCCATGGAATATTATTCAGCAAGGAAAGGAATGTGCCACTGATAGACTCAGCAACTTGGGTAAATCCCCCAAGAAATTGTGTGGAGTGAAAGGCTAATCCCAAAAGGCTAAGAACTGTGTGACTCCACTTATATAGCATTTTTGAAATTACAAAATCTTAGAAGTGGAGAACAGATTCGTCCTTGCCAAGGAATTCAGGGAAGGAAGGAAGGGGGGGTGGTGGCTACATAAGGCCACCCAGGGGGTCCTTGTGGTGATGGGATTGTTCAATTGTTCATCCTGCTGACTGTTGTACTGGAAATATGAAGCTACATGTGTGGTAAAATTGTAGAATGCTAAATATATATACCAATGAGGACAAGCAAACTGGGGAAATCTGAATAAGACAGGCGGAGCGTATCGATGCTAATACCTTGGTTGTGATAGAGTACTGTGGTTTTGCAAGTGTTACCACTAGAGCAACCAGATCTGAGTACATGTACGTGGGAACTCTCTGTGTCATTTACTTTTTCAAAGTTTTCTTTTGTTTTTAATTGACATGTTTTAAATTATTTCTTATAACTGCATCTGAATCTATGATTATTCCAACAAACATTTTAAAGAAGCCAATAACAAAAAATACCTCTGAAACTCCTAATATTAAATAAGCATTTATATGATTCACTGATCACTAGGTACCATTTTAAGCACCTTTAAATGTTAACTCGTTGACTCCTCCTAACAACCATGTGACATGTACTATTACAATTCCCATTTTACAGATGAAGAAACCGAGGTATAGAGAGGTTAAGTAACTTGTCTGAAGGGCACACAGTGAGTAAGTGGAGGAACCTGACTTCAATGCAGATGATCTGGGTCCAGAACTCTCCCTCCTGAGATCACTGCATTTTATCTTCTAAGGCTGAGAGTGGACAGGCACTTGAGGCTCTAAATTCTGACAATAGCTCTTCTAGAAGGTTCCCCAAATCCAGACAAATGTATGACAAATCCTTCCTATCTTAAAACCAATCACAAATTTCATTCACACGCTCTCAACATCAAAGGAAGTAAACAGAATGACTGGATTCTAATGTGAAATCTTCTAGGGGTGGTGGGGTGGGGTGAGGAGGATGCACACTCTTAACACTTGAGAGCAGCTTGCCACTTCCGCCAGCTGGAGTGCAAAGAGAAGAGCCGGGCACGTTCAAGACCACACTTTACAGGGACAAGTGAGGAGCCACAGAAAGCAAAATGCATCCAGGAGTGGATAAAAAGGGAAACCGAGTCTGGCTGAAGCAAGACCTCATCCTGCTTCACACACAATCGCCCCAGTTCTCAAAGTCCTGCCAGTCCGTCACCTGAAGTCTGTGTCTTGTCCAGCTCTCTCTTGGGTGGCCTCCCATTAGCTCTCCACCTTATCAGCTTCAAGCTCACAGGCTCTTATACACACTAGCCAGGGTGAACCCCAGAGACTAAAGCTCAGAACCGACGTGGCCTTCCAGGTTGAAGGCCTATAGCAAGGCAATCTGGCCTGGGAGATTTTCAGATTATCAACTGAGAAAGGCAGGAATGTCACAGCCTCTGTGGGTGGAGACAGGAACATCCATCAAAACGACAGCTACCATGAAATTCCTGTCTCCCTTTCCCACCGGAATGGTGTGGCGCTGGGATATGTGTGTAGGCGTGTGTGTGTGTGTGTGTGGACATGCATGTATCCAAACCAAGATTATTTTAGCAGAAAATCATTTCCCAAGATGCATTAAAAGAGAGCTACACCCACATTTTGGAAGAGACAAACTCCCAACCACTGCAACTTAACACCGTAGAGAGACCTCTGGCTTGTACAGTTTCCACTGGGGAAATGGTGTGAACAGCATGTCTCCGTGGTCCAGGCCCATGCAATTAAGAACAAAGGGAGCAGGTACCAGGGAGCAGCGGCCAGACTTGACCAGTTTCGATGGCAGAAACTCAGAGATTCTCAGTGAAGCTTTGGCTCACTGATTGAAAATTAAGCCCAACTGTGAACTCTAGGCTGGAAGAAATTAGAGGAAATAAAATTCTTTACAAGTTATAATTTTGAGAAAGAATCCTTAGAGGTGGAGTTGAGAAGTGTCACCAGATAGCCCAAAATGACTCAGATTCCACATCTAATTGACATTTCCTTTGCAACGAGTGTCTGAAAATTTCTTCTCCCAGATAAGACACAGGCAAAAAAGGGGCTGTTTATTTTGCCCACACACCACCCTCTGCTTTCTGCTCTGATGACAAGTATGTGACCCGGGGGCCTCTGCCATCATCCTGTGACAAGAAGGCCACAAAAGTGAGAACAGAAACATCATGGAACATGGCAAGGTGAACATGGGAAGAGGCTCGGTCCCTACAGATCACCACAAACCACACCGAGGCTACCTGTCTCCAGATTTGTGATACATGTCCCTCTGGCGTAAGCTAGTGATGGTTGAGTTTTCTGCTGGCAGCCAAACATTTCTTTGTAAAAAAAAGTTTCCAATTGATATGAGGGTACAAATGTTTAGGTTACATCATTTTCATTTATAAGGTAAAGTTCAAGTTGTACTGGAGCCCTTCCCCAAGGGGCGTGCTGAACCCCCGCACATTGTGCACGTGAGGTGAGATCCCGCCAATCACATCTTAATTGGAACAGCTCCCCGTGATGACCTTGTTTGACCATCGTGCACACTACTAAGTCTGAAGCATGTAGCACCTATAAAGCAGCCAACCCCGTCACCTGGAAGTCTGATGTCAACGCCAAAAGCACAACAGGTGAGCACAAGACACAGAAATGGGCCGGGGAGAAAACAGGAGGGGAGGAATATAGCAGCCCCCTGTATCGGTGGTTTTGATTTTCAAGGTTTCAGCTTGAAATAAACCAATAAACCTTGGACTGAAAATATTAAATGGAAAATTCCAGAAGTTGGTAAGTCATAAGTTTTAAAGCTATGCCGTTGCGTGCCATTCCGAGCAGTGTGATGAAATCTTGCCCCGTCCTATGCTGCTCACCTGGGATGTGAATCACCCCTTTGTCCAGTGTGTCCCTGCTGCCTGGTCTCCGACCTGGAGCCATGTGGTAGCCACCTCAGCAATCAGACGGACTGCTGAGGGATCCCAGCACTACATTCACACCACGCTCATTTTACCTCATAATGACTCTAAAGCATGAGACTGTCATGCCAAATTTATAAATTAAACTTCATGATAGGTACACATGCATAGGAAAAAACATAGTATATATGGGATTAGTTCTATCTGCAGTTTCAGACATCCAGACACCCACAGTGCACAGGGTACCCCTGTGTATGGGGAAGAGAGAGACAGGAAATAAGTGCCCTTTAAGAACACACTTTTTTCAAGGGATGCCCTCTCTCATGTTTTACAAAATCAGCACGCCCTGAGAAAAAAGCCACCATGTGTCAGATTGCCGTCATCACGTGGATCTGAAAAGGCTAAGTCCCTCAGTGGAGCCCCATCTCACATGGCGCAGACGTGTGAATGACCAATGGCTTCTTGCATTGCTTGTGCATGACTTGGACGGCCAGAGCATATTTTACATTAGCTTAGGTTCTGACATTCTATCATGTTCCCTGTCAAGAGGCCAAGTAGTTCTTGGAACCCTGCACGCTAAGTGACATATAACAGAACCCTAGCAAGTGAGACGGCTCTTTGCCAAGTGCCCTTAAGTTAAAGGCTCTTATTACCTCTCCCACCTCCATGGCAGTGGTCTGGCTGGCTGGGCTGGGAGCAGATGTCTACCAAAGAAAGGTCATCATCGGTTGCCAACATCTAAGGGGACTAGATGTTGGGACTATTTGCAAGTCAGTTGCCTCTAGCAATCTGTATCACTGAGTCAGAACTAAAAGTGGGACAGAACTGGGTGCCCCAGACCCTCTGGGAGCATGGCAGAAGGCTGAGGGAATGGCTATCAGAATTCCACCTTCCCCTGCCATCTGCACGCTGCCTCCAGTGAGCCTTCTGCCACCCAAGACTCCAGTGAGTCTTCTGCGACAGACGCTCTGTCGGGCTGTAAGGGGAGAAGTTCAGAGGCCACCTCACATGACACTGTTCAGAATGCCTGTGGCTGGCAGCTGGAGTCTCTGCACCCTTCTTGCGGGGTGTCAACACTCTCACAAGGATGATGGGTCCTCAAGGACAGGCAGGGTTCCTACCGGGCTCTGCCAGTGAGGCTGCCTCTCGGGGCTCTGCTCCGGTCTCCCTAGGAGCCACCATCTGCAGCCTCTTCTCCTATGGCCCCTTCCCTCCCAGCTCATCTCCTGTGCACATCAGCTGCCTGCCGTCTGCTGCCTGCTGCCTGCTGCTCAGAACCATGCGGGGCCTCACAGAGCAACATCAGGAAGTCCATGGATGTCCCGCCCCTAGGGCAGCCATTTCTAATTGAAGATACCAGCCTTTCTTTTTCCAATGGGAAGGAATCAGTGACTCAGAATTGATTGTGTGATGGCACGGGAAATGACAGGAGTCCCGTGGAGGGAGACATCAGCAGAGAAAGGGTTGGTCAGCAAAGGCTTCTTGGAGGAGGTGGGTCTTGAGCTAAGGTCTGAGGGTCAGATGGAGAGGAAGGAGGATGATGACATTAGAATAGTGTGACAGTTCTAAGGGACAAGGTGGGCTCAGGGGCCAGGAAACTGCTAGCATGGGTGGCATCAATGGGGGCAGCAAGAAGTGAACTCACAGTGGCAGGACTGTGCCACACTTCCGGTTACATCCATGGCAAACTAACAAAGCATCAATCCTTTTGTCAGGGGACACCTCTGTACCCCAATACTTGGCCTGGGCCTGACTCATAATCAGTGCTTGATGCATGTTGACGACTGAAGGAAAAAATATATTAAACACCCTGAGCCCAAACCAAAAAAGAAAACACTATTGAAAGGCAGGGATTGCAAACTCAAATGCCCATGAGGGCCTGTACAGCCAGCAGAGCTGGGGAGGAGGAAGTAGGAGGAGCAGCCAGGACTGAGGACAAGGGGATGCCCTTTCCCTGGAGATAGCACTTATTGACAGCAGCCCAGGCTGCCCCTAAAGCCCATGAGCCCACAGCTGCCGAAGCTTTGGGTTGTTATGTGAAATCCCCCCACTTTTAAAAGCTAGCAATGAACTTTAAACAAAATTACTACACGGACCAAACAAACCCATCACCTGATACCACGTTCAGCCTTTTAGCAATCTTGGGCTACACAAAATTCATTTTTTTTTTTTTTGTTCGAGAAGTTTAGAATCTAAACCAGCGGTTCTCAACCTGTGGGTTGAGACCCTTTTGTGAGTTGAATGACCCTTTCACAGGGGTCGCCTAAATACATCCTGCACATCAGATATTTACATTACGATTCATAACAGTAGCAAAATCATAGTTATGAAGTAGCAATGAAAATAATTTTATGGTTTGGGCTCACCACAACATGAGGAACTGTATTAAAGGGTTGCCACATTAGGAAAGTTTGAGAACTACTGATCTAGAACAAGTCCGGGTGCAGTTGCTCACGCGTATAATCCTAGCACTCTGGGAGGCCAAGGCAGGTGGATTGCCTGGGCTCAGGAGTTCAAGACCAGCCTGAGCTACAGTGAGATCCCATCTCTAAAGAAATAGCCAGGCATTGTGTAATCCCAGCTACTTGGGAGGCTGAAGCAAGAGAATCACTCAAGTCCAAGAGTTTGAGGTTGCTGTGAGCTGTGATACCACAGCACTCTACCAAGAGTGACAAAATGAGATTCTGCCTCAAAATATATATATATCTAAAATAGTCCCCAACAAAATTCTCTATAGTGGCAGAGTGATGATGAGGGCCACCTCTGGTGGCAGGGACGTGTGGACTGGAAGAGACAGAGGGAGCTTTCTGCGGGGCTGGACATGTCCTATGTTTTTATCTGTCTGGTGGTGGCATGGATGTGAGGACACATTTAAAAATTCACCAAACATAAACTCAGGAGTTGTATACGTTAAAAGAGTCCCCCAAGCTGGATAAAGCACTTTCTAGTGTGCACTTCACTTTAAGCAGTGCTGCCGCCCTATAAAAGGTGGCCCAGGACACTTCCCCCAGGGCTGAGCTTCAGTGATCACTATCCTCTCCCCAACCATCATCACTTCCTTATCTACCTCTTTGGAGCTCCTGTAGCCCTGGGGACAGGACCACACTGCACCTGTGCTGGCCTAGCACACAGTGAGCATGTCAGCTGTCGGATGTGATAGCTCAATCCCCTCTGGCAATCAGCAAATAGAAGGACACCTCCCGCCCCACCCAGCCTCTGTTACCCTAGAGTAATTGAGCACAGAATTTAGAAATGTGAGATCTGGAGGGGAAAAAAAAAAACAGGGGAAGGGAGGTGCCTGTGGCTCAAAGGAGTAAGGCACTGGCCTCATATACCGGAGGTAGCAGGTTCAAACCTAGCCCCGGCCAAAAACTGCAAAAACAAAAACAAAAACAGGGGACTAGCAGAATCCTGGGTCAGAAGGCAAGGAGGCAGGAGGGGAGGGGGTCATGTGTATCTAGGGATTTAAAATGCAATTCTCTTGCAACCAGAGCAGCAGTTCTCAACCTGTGGGTCGTGACCCCTTTATTACAATGAAAATACATCCTGCATATCAGATATTTATATTACGATTCATACAGTAGCAAAATTACAGTTATGAAGTAGTAACAAAAGTAATGTTATGGTTGGGGGTCTCCACAACATGAGGAACTGTATTAAAGGGTTGTGGCATTAGGAGGCATTAGGAAGGTTGAGAACCACTGAGCTCTGGTGACTTCCTACCTAGCAGAGGAAATAAGAGTGTATATGGTCCTTAAATCACCTCCCTGACCAAAAAATCTCTAGGCCAGTGGTGCTCCAACTTCAGCAGGCATCAGAATCACACGAGGTTTTGTTAAAAATAGATTCGTTGGACTACCCCAGAGATGCCATGAGTCGGTCTGGAACAGGGCCTGAGAATTTGCATTCCTAACTAGCTCCCATGTGATGTCTGCGCTTCTGTTCCAGGGGACCCCCCCAACCCAGCAATGGCACAGGGCCACATAAGACCACTAATAGGAAGCACAGGACATCACAACACATGCGTGTTCTTTCATTGGGCCTCTTAACAAACGTTTACTACATTTGTACTGTACACAAAACCACAGACATGGTGCAGACATAATTAGAACCAGTAGTTTTGTCCTCACCTTTGCTCACCAGAAAACGGATTGCTACTTCTCAGTGCCCTTCACAAAATGTGCTGTTGAAGCAGAAATTGACACCCACTTTTGGCCACTCCCCGATGCTCAAATGATCTCAGATTCAAACTCATGACTCTGAGAATAAAGTCTTCGAAGTCCACTCCCATCATCGAACACCTCTATTTCTCCAAGTGTCTCAGATTAAATGAGTCATGTTCCTGGACCTCCCTTTAATACATCATCTCCTTTCCTTAACCAGCAGAGGGGACTGCCTGTAGATTTTGTGCTCAGGGGTGGACAGGAGGCAGACGAATTTCCCTGAAGACCAAGCCAACAAGGGGTCCCCAGGAGAGTCAGAGGGCAGAGGCAGCTTTCCAGCAGACGGACACACTGCTCTGAAATAGCACCTTTCCCACCCCAGGCAGTAGCCGCCTCCTGACATATTCAGTTACAAGTGAGTGTCTGGGCAGACTAATGGCCCATGCTATGGAACGCCTGGGCAGCAAGCGGTTGGATTATTTATGCCCTCTGCACCTGTGGGAGCCCAGATTTAATTATTTATTTCATGCAAAATTTCCAATCCTTGGCTTCCAGTCTGCAGATGAATAAACACCTCAGTTAAACCACGGGGGACTTTGGATCACCAGTTAGCAGGGGCCAGTTTCTGCACCCTGGGATGCCCAAAGGTAGCCTAAGAGAACGCAATCGGTGTGGAAGAGTTTTAAGAACCTTTTGAAGTGACAACACCTGAAAACCTCAGTTCTGTCCTCAGTAACAATGTAACTCAAAATGTAAGCAAGGCCTAAGCTTTAGGCCACAGACATGATGTCCAGTTAGTATGTCTCTCCTCACACATCTGACTTGCCTCTGGAGGCCACCGGCCCGATTACTCCAATTCCTTCCTAAATTTAGGTAGAGTGTATTTCAAAATTGTTAGCACTCTTGAGTCAAATGTCAGTCAGCTCCTCTTGGTATCTGATTAAAATATAATACTAAGGGGCGGTGCCTGTGGCTCAAAGGAGTAGGGCACAGGCCCCATATACTGGAGGTGGCGGGTTCAAACCTGGCCCTGGCCAAAAACTGAAAAAAAAAAAAAAAAAAAAAAAAAAAACAATACTAAGGTATGTTCTCCCTGAACTAGTTACCTTCTCGTGGTTAAAATCCAGTTTGCTGTGTCAACGGGCCCCTGGTTTTGAAATTACTGTTTTAACCCAACCATCATCAGCTGTTCAACTCAAGCAACGCTGGTCAGAATTCACCTCAATGCTTCCCACTCGTCTTTCCCTGCAGTAGTAACTTGACTCCAATCTCCTGGTGCAGTGAAGCGGTTAGATTCCCATTTTGCCATATTTCCCTCTGCAGAGAGAGAGAGTACCAGCCTTCATATACAATTCTGGAAGGCTTCCAAGGCCCTGCACAATTTTATGTACTGCTACTTCATAGTTCCTCCCGCCCCTCAAGCTCTGACATACGGGCCAAGCCAGCCCAGTAAAGATGACAGTGCCTGAGAATGGATTCACTCCTCTAACAGGAATAGCATAGAAAGCCTGTAAATGTCACAACCAGGGTGACAGCATCGTCTTCTTTGGCCCAGGCCACCTTTGGGTTCTGTTTTCATTGCTTAGTTCTCTGTTTTATGTGCTTCTGTGCTTTGCATTGTTGGGGTGCCTGTGGTTACAACAATACTTGCCACATGGCAAGTCTCAATACATACTTGTTTGCAGGAATGACTTTCTACTAGAAAACACAGGGGACCATCAAAGCTCTCGTGCCTCAGAGATGCTGGTTGCTCTCCTTAGCTCTGCCTGACCCAGTTGCTGATAAGAAACTCGAGATATTTAAACTTGAACCAAATCTATCCCTAGTTCGTTCTGTTGTACAAATTAAATGAGCTAAGGAACTTATTAAAACGAAGTCAGTTTTATCAAGAGGAATTAACTGTCAGTCAATCAATAATGGCATTTTACCAAAAACTCCACAAAAGTCCTATAATCTGAACTACGCCAGGGGCATACAGGAGTCATTTTTATACAGCCTGCCAACTCATATGCACTTTCTCATTTTAATGAGTCACAAGGCACATGGTATTTTATTAAATATTTGGCAAAAACAGAGCACATGTCAATAATGATATATACAAATAAAACCTTCATGTTCCTGTGTACTTTGTAAAGAAATAACATGTCATGTAAATGAGAGTTTCACTCTTAGACAAGAAAATGATTCATTAAAGCAGACGATAGTAACCAATTTGCCACCATAATACTGGAAGTTCTAACCAGAGCAATTAGGCAAGAAAAAAATAAAAGGCATTCAGGGCGGCACCTGTGGCTCAAAGGAGTAGGGCACCAGCCCCATATGCCAGAGGTGGTGGGTTCAAACCCAGCCCTGGCCAAAAGCTGCAGAAAGAAAAAAAGAAAAGAAAAGGCATTCAAGTTAGAAAGGAAGAAGTAAAATTATTTCTGTTCACAAATCACACAATCTTAGATTCAAAAACTCTAAACACACACACATACAAACCTGTTAGAGCAAATAAACAAATAGCAAAGATGCAGGATGCAAAATCAACTCATAAAACCAGTTACAGCTTTAAACACTAGCAATCAACAACCTATAAAGAAGATTATGAAAATAATTCCAATTATAGTAGCCTCAAAAAGAATGAAAAACTTGGCGAAAACTTAACCAAGGAGATGAAAAATGCGGACACTGAAAGATACGAAGCATTCCCTAAAAAAAAAAAAAGACATAAATAAGTGGAAAGACTTTTCATATTCATTGGAACTCTTTTTTTTTTTTTTTTGAGACAGAGCTTCAAGCTGTCACCCTGGGTAGACTAGGTCCGTGGCATCACAGCTCACAGCAACCTCCAACTCCTGGGCTCAAGCGAGTCTCCTGCTTCAGCCTCTCAAGTAGCTGAGACCACAGGCGCCCGCCACAACGCCCGGCTATTTTTTGGTTGCAGCTGTCATTGTTTGGCAGGCCTGGCTGGATTTGAACCCACCGTCTTAGGTGTATGTGGCTGGTGCCTTAGCCAGTTGAGCCACAGGCGCCGAGCCTGGAACTCTTAATAATACAGATTCGATGTTTTTTCTCGATCAAAATCCAAGTGACCTTTTTTGCAAAAATAGAAAAATTTATCCTAAAACTAATATGGAATCTAAAGGGACAAACCCGAAATTACAAAAATATTCTCACATATATGTCCGATTGATTTTTAATAAGAATAACCAGACCATTCAATGGGGGAAAGGAGAGTCTTTTTTTAATAAGTGGGGCTGGGAAAACTGGGTATTCATATGCAAAAAGACGACATTGGACCTTTCTTTACCATACATGATACACAAAATTCAACTCAAAATGGATCAAAGATTTAAACTTAAGAACTAACACTATAAAACTCTCAGAAGAAAACGTAGTAGGAAAGCTTCATATCACTGGATTTGGCAATAATGTGTTGCACACGGGACCAAAAGTACAAGCAACAAAAGAAAAAACAGATAAACTGTGCCGGGTAAACAAAGGCTGCAAACAGCCTCTCAACCTTTCAAGCCAAAGTTTGTCATCCAATTTTTTTTGAGACAGTCTTACTCTTTGGACCCAGCTAGAGTGCCATGACATTAGCTTAGCTCATGGCAACCTCAAACTCCTGGGTTCTAGGGAATCCTCCTCCCAAGTCACTGGGACTACAGGTGATGGCCACAACGCCCATCCAATTTTTCTATTTTTTGTAGAGATGGGGTTTTGCTCTTGCTGGTCATGAACTCCTGAGCTCAAGCAATCCTCCTGCCTCTGCCTCCCAGAGTGCTAGGAATATAGGTGGTCTGTCTTCCAATAATTTTGCCCAAAACTTTAGGAAAATCTTTTAGTTTTTGAGCTATTTGGATTTTGAAATTACAAGGGATTGTAGACTGGATTAATAGGATTCCCAACGAATAAAGCTTTTAATTTTTAATCTGTGAAAGTGTCAAGTTTCTAAAAAATATCATCTCAATATTTCTCTCTCTTTTGTTTTTTTTGTTTTTTGGGGGGTTTTTTAAGAGACGGAGTCTCACTTTGTTGCCCTCAGTAGAGTGCCATGGCATCACAGGTCACAGCAACCTCCAACTCCTGGGCTTAGGTGATTCTCTTGCCTCAGCCTCCTGAGTAGCTGGAACTACAGGTGCTGCCACAGCGCCCGGCTATTTTGGGTTGCAGTTTGGCCGAGGCCAGGCTCAAACCCACCACCCTTAGTATATGGGGCTGGTGCCCCACCCACTGAGCCACAAGCGCTGCCCATTTCTCTCTCTTTTTTTACATTTAAGAGTGGAACTCATGACTCAGAGAAAGGACAAGGCAGGGCCTCCAGGATATTGATACGGTTTTCTTTCTTTTTTTTTTTTTTTTGCAGGTTTTTTGGCTGGGGCTGGGTTTGAACCCACCACCTCTGGTGCACACGGCTGGTGCCCTACTCTGAGCCACAGGTGCCGCCCAAGGTTTTATTTCTTAATCTGAGGGCCATTTAGAGGGTGAACATGAATGAACCACGTATTTACAACTGATGCACTTTCCTATATGTATGTCCAATGTTGATATGACATATTTTTTACAGCAGCAATCACACAATTAAAGTCACAAAATGATTGACATAGGAACAAATCTTTTCTCATGTAAGATATATAGCCATGTCCCTGAATTTCACAGCTCCACCGTGATGAAGTGACCTGCCCAAGGTCACACAGCAAAGCAGTGGGACAGCAGAGAGCTCAGCTCCTGGTCTGTTATGCAAAAACATGAGATTTCAGTTTCAAACATTTGTCCTAAGATATGTGTTACTAATTAACTGGGAAAACTTGTAATACCATCAGACTGGACTTAATACCCAAACATTTTTTGCTCATTTAGATTTATTTTTTCCCATGAAATTACTGAAATGATGTCTGGATCAGATGTCTCGGTTTAATTTGGTGTAACTATGCCTCTCTCTAATGACGCGTAAAACCATCAATGACCATAAATATGACTTAAGTGTTTTGCCGCATCATCCGACTTAATCATTCAGCTATAAATACATCACGGACAATTTAAATCACATTGATTGGGCTCATCATTAAAAAACATGTTAACCCTCTAGTTAACTATGACATTTTAACGGTAGAAAAGGAAACATGATTCGGGCCCCTTTGATATATATACTTTTAATATCTTACTATTCCCAGTCATTACCATATGACTCAGCTTTTCCTCTGTTTAATTTACAGTCTTGCCTCTGATAGCCTACAGTCTTGCCCTAGGCAGCTGCACTGGGACATTATCAGAAAAGCATTGAGCTGATATGAGCACAACTTTTCCACTGTAAAAATAAATGATAGAGAAAGATGCATACAAGCGGAAAATCCCTAAGGCCAGACATCTGTAAAAACCTAGTCCTTGCAGATAAAATTATAATTTCCATTTTTGAAAAGCACATTAAAATCAGAGTTTTTTTTACTTGGCTTCAGCATGTGAACCCTTGACACACATACTAAATTGTATGTGTGTGTGTAAAGAAGGCCCATACTGGTGGGCACAGTGACTCATGGCTGTAATCCTAGCACTCTGAGAAGCTGAGGCAGGTGGATTGCTTGAGCCCAGGAGTTCAAGACCAGCCTGAGCAAGAGTGAGACCGTGCCTCTACTAAAAGTAGAGAAACTAGCCAGGTGTGTGGTGGGCAGCTGTAGTCCCAGCTACTTGGGAGGCTAAGGCAAGAGGATTGCTTGAGCCCAAGAGTTTGAGGTTCTGTGAGCTATGACACCATGGCACTCTACCCAGGGCAACAGAGTAAGACTCTGTCTCAAAAAAAAAAAAAAGAAGAAGAGGAGGAGGAGGAGGAAGAAGACCCATACTTTTATCAGACTCTCAAAGGAAGTCATGACCTTAAATACAGGAGGGGTGAGGGAAAGAGTCATTGACTACTAGCTCCTATCCAGAAATACAGAAAGTAGGGTCTGGATGTGAGACTCCTACTTTCTTTTTTTCTTTTTTATTATTTTTTATTATTAGATCATATTTGTACACATTAATTCTATCATGAGATACAGTGTGTTGTTTCCATATACAATTTGAAATACTTTCATCCAATTGGCCAACACAGCCATCATGTCATTCTCATAATTGTTGTGTTAGGACATTTATATTTGACATTTAGAAAGCTTCACATGTACCCTTACAGGAAAGAGACCCTACTTTCTTTTTTTTTTTTGAGACAGAGCCTCAAGCTGTCCCCCTGGGTAGAGTGCCGTGGCATTACAGCTCACAGCAACCTCCAACTCCTGGGCTCAGGGAGTCTCCTGCCTCAGCCTCCCAAGTAGCTGGGACTACAGGCGCCCGCCACAACGCCCGGCCATTTTTTGGTTGCAGCCATCATTGTTGTTTGGCGGGCCCGGGCTGGGGATTCGAACCCGCCACCTTAGGTGTATGTGGCTGGCGCCTTAGCCGCTTGAGCCACAGGCGCTGAGCCGAGACCTTACTTTCTATCACAGGTTTAACAAAATATCAAAGGCAGGAATGGAGCTGGTTCCATTTTGCAGATGAGTAAACTGAACACACGTGAGATTAAAGTGCTCGTGAAAGCTCCACGGCTATTCCACGTGGGTGCAAGATGCTGGAAGTGAGCTCTTAAGCGGAGCCCCGTCTGAGCTCATGCAGGCTTATGTCAAGTACCTGGGAGGATCTCGATGGTCTCTTACAAGTTCTCCCATCACATCAGCCTGCATCATTGTGATTTTAAAACAAAACCTCTAGGGTATATAAAAGCATTACAGAAATGCAATTGTCAGTGCTTGGGTTTCAATTTATGTTTTATATACCATACAAAAGAAGAAAAAAAGCCTTGCTCTGATCCTGTTAGTTTTATATTGAGAAGGTTAGCCCCAGCCCACCTCCATATCTTCCTGCCCAAGGCTGCCTCAGATCCAACCTTTATTTTCCATTTTCCTTCCAGTCATACCCTTTCCAGACACTAAAACTGCCAATGATGAACTCCGCGCCTGCCGATCCTGAAGTTTGACGTCTCTTCCTGCCCACCCTCCCAGAGGTCTGTCCTCTTCTGATGGACTACTAGGGACATGCGAACCAAAATAGCAAAGAACAATACATTCCATCATCCCTATCTAGGTGTTTAAATGCCAGAGCTATCTTCCAGCACCCCGTGACCATTCTCAACACGGGCACAGCTGCCAATAGAAGAACAAAACACAAGAAAGTCCCCGCGAGTTTGACCTGACAGAAGACAGCTTTGTCACCACTCTCCAAGTCGAAAATAGATCCCCCACCACTCAGAAGGGCACAGGGCACTTTTCCACTCTTATCTCAGAGGCCTCCGGCAGCTACGTGAGACGCGCAGAGCACTTGATAGAATAAAATGTGCAATCCGTGATATGCTTTCGAAATAACTTCTTTTTGACAGGCCCGCCAAGGACGAGACGACAACGAATCCATAAGGTCATGTGTGAAAGTGCTGAGCATCCACAGTGACCACAAACCCTGGAAAGGACAGGAGAGGCCCCACAACCCAGCAGCTGGTCCAATCACCTCATTGGACAAATGAGCAACCCCCTTCCCACTGTGTTCCAGGCTGGCTGCTCTCCTTGTGCTGAAGGAATATATTCACTTCTCAGATGTCAGGATCCTCCACAATCAACCAGCTATTTCACCAGAAGACTCTTTACTTGATCACAGATTGGGGGGGGGGGAGCTTGCTGGCGATGATTTGTGTGGTCCTAAGCTTTAAGAGATCTACATCTGACTCAAGGATGTGACTTGATCACATCCTATCACATCCTAAGCCAGGCGTCCTCAAACTGCAGCCTGCCTAGGACACTTATCTGGCCCGCCGGGTGTTTTTGCCACAGCTGGCTGCCTGCCCTACTTAGTAGCCGACTCATCCCGGGGCTCGTAGTCTGGCCCTCGAACAGTCTGAGGGACAGTGAACTGGCCCCCTGTTTAAAAAGTTTGAGGACCCCTGGCAGTTATCTCATGGATAGTGAAATAAACGAATAGTGACAAAGTCTATGATTCTCTATTGGAAATATTTCTAAATATTAACATCTTGGCTTTCCATCCAACTCTATGATGGGGCAAGAGGAACAAGTTATGTAGAAATACTATGCCAGGATTTGGGGTGCAATTTCTCACAACTAGTGAGAACCAGTCTGAACTTCCACAATGCTTTGTTCACAAGGAAAGCACACACTCGTGTGGGGACTAAATAAAGTAGAAATTAAGTTGCAATTTATGAGGCTTTGAATTCTGTACCAGGACAAATCAGAAGCTCACTAAATTTTTGGGGGGGGGGTTGTTTTGCTCTAACAATGTCTCAAAATCTATTTGTATCTTGACACTGCAGAAGGCTCTCTCCATGAATTTCTTTAAAAGCTGAATGAATGTCCTCATCCTTCCCCCCTGGAAAAAACTAATTAAAAATCTTGCAAACTGAGAAATACAACCCTGTTCTTTGTCACAGCATAGTCTGATTTTCCTCTCTTCCCTCCGTCACCATTGACCAAACAGCCCTAAGTTTCTGAAATCATCCAAAGAGCCAACAAAAACACCACAGCCACACTCACCGACGGTCCACCTGGTCTTCTCTGTAATTACGATGGGAATAATTTTAATCATAGGGAGAAATTTCTATGTCTCCTATTTCAGAAAAATGACACGTATTCATTTTGTTTTTTAAAGACCAAATAACTTGAAAATTGGATTGGAATCCTGATTGGCTTGCTAATTAAGGCAAAATCATTTAAACTGACATTTTACTTTAACCCTGAAATAAGAGTACCAAGGTAATGAAACTCAATTTGCTTTAAAGTCTACACCAAAGCAAGGGTTTCAGTCTTGAATAACCTTTCTCAGCAAATAACAGAATAAAATAAAGCTCTTAAAGACCAAAAGAAGAAGAAGCTGGTAATTTGAGCCAAACTCGCAATTCAGACCTAATCTAGAATTTCCAAGAAAATACTCCCAAATACCTATTGCACACAACAAGATTAATGAAAAGTGATTACCAGTCATTTCTCCAGATCTAATACTCTGTAACTCAACCAGCCATGCTTTCCCCTGAAATTGTTAGATTTGACCAGTGCTACTTACAGAGCTGTAATTAGAATAAAGCTGACTATGAAAACAAGACAGTGGTCAAGAGTTAGACAAGATCAAAGAAGTCCAAAAGGGGTGATATTTCAGAAGTAGAAACAACAATTCTAAAATTCATATGGAATCAAAAACAGAATGAATAGCCAAAGGAGTTCTAAGCAAACAGAACAAAACTGGAGGCCTCATATTACCTGACTTTAAATTATACTACAAAGCTACATAATGAAAACAGCATGATACTAGAATAAAAGTAGACACATAGATCAGTGGAACCAAACAGAGAACCCAGAAATAAAACCATATACTTACAACTAACTGATCTTCAACAAAGCAGACAAAAACATAATGGGGAAAGGACACTATTCAATAAATGGTGCTGAGAATGATAGTCATATGCAGAGGAATGAAACTGAATCCCTGTCTTTCACGACACACAAAAATTAACTCAAGATAGATTAAAGGCTCAAATATGAGACCTGAACCCATGAAAATCCTAGAAGAAAACCCAGGAGAAAGTCTTCGGTACATTTGCATAAGCAAAGAATGTATGACTAAGTCCCCAAAAGTAAATGCAACTAAAACGAAAATAGACAAATGGGACATAATTAAACTAAAAAGCTTTTGCACAGAAAAGAAATAATCAAAAGAATAGACAACCTACAGAATGGAAGATAATATTTACAAACTATGCATCCAACAAAGGACTAATATCCAGAATCTATAAGGAACTCAAACAAGTCAGCAAGAGAAAAAAACATAACCCCATTAAAAAGTGGGCAAATGAGGCCAGGTGCGCTAGGTCACACCTAATCCTAATACCTGGGAGGCTCAGATGGGTGGATTGCTTGAGTTTGAGACCAGCCTGAGCAAGAATGAGACCCCCTCTCTACTAAAAATTGTAAAAAAAAAAAAAAAAAAAGGACAGCACCTGTGGCTTAAAAGGGTAGGGCGCTGGCCCCATATGCCGGAGGTGGTGGGTTCAAACCCAGCCCTGGCCAAAAACTACAAAAAAAAAAAAAGTTAAAAAAAACCTAGCCTAACATCATGGTAGATACCTGTAGTCCCAGCTACTCAGGAGGCTGATGTGAGAGAATTGCTTGAGCCCAAGAGTTTGATGTTGCTATGACCTATGATAACACCATGGCCCAAGACAACAGAGTGAGACTCTGTCTAAAAAAAAAAAAAAAAAAATTAGGCAAATGACATGAACTTGTATATTTTCAAAAGAAGATATACAAGTGGGCTCGGCGCCTATAGCTCAACCGGCTAAGGCGCCAGCCATGTACACCTAAGGTGGCGGGTTCAAATCCCCAGCCCAGACCCGCCAAACAACAATGACGGCTGCAACCAAAAAAATAGCCGGGCGTTGTGGCGGGCGTCTGTGGTCCCAGCTACTTGGGAGGCGGAGGCAGGAGACTCGCGTGAGCCCAGGAGTTGCAGGTTACTGTGAGCTGTAATGCCACGGCACTCTACCCAGGGGGACAGCTTGAGGCTCTGTCTCAAAAAAAAAAAAAAAAAAAGAAGAAGATATACAAGTGGCCAATATACATATGAGAAAATGTTCAAAATCACTAATCATCATGGAAATACAAATTAAAATGACAACAAGATACCATCTTACTCTAATTAGAATAACTATTATTAAAAGTTAAATAATGGGGGGGGTGTCTGTGGCTCAAAGGAGTAGGGCGCTGGCCCCATATGCCAGAGGCGGTGGGTTCAAACCCAGCCCCAGCCAAAAACTGCAAAAAAAAAAGTTAAATAATAGATGTTCCCCCAGATAACAATGTATATACTGTTGATGGGAAATGTAAATTAATACAGTCTCTGTGGAGCTCAGACTGGAGATTTCTCAAAGAACCAAAAGTAGATCTACATTTGATCTTCTAATCCCTCTTCTGGGTTTCTACTCAAAAGAAAAGAAATCATTACATCAAAAAGATGCCTGGGGTGGCACCTGTAGCTCACTGGGTAGGGTGCGGGCCACATACACCCAGGCTGGTGGGTTCAAACCCAGCCCAGACCAGCTAAACAATGACAACTGCAACAAAAATGTAGCTGGGCGTTGTGGCAGGTGCCTATAGTCCCAGCTACTTTGAGAGTCTGAGGCAAGAGAATCACTTAAGCCCAAGAGTTTGATGTTGCTGTGAGCTGTGATACCACAGCACTCTACTGAGGGCAACATAGTAAGACTCTG
Organism: Otolemur garnettii; assembly: GCF_000181295.1. Taxonomy (NCBI): domain Eukaryota; kingdom Metazoa; phylum Chordata; class Mammalia; order Primates; family Galagidae; genus Otolemur; species Otolemur garnettii. The sequence continues at coordinate 10,820,012 of NW_003852416.1, forward strand.
TCTCAAAAAAAAAAAAAAAAAAAAGACACCTGCATGTGTTATGTTTATCACAGCCCAACTGACCACCACAATGATACAGAATAAAACTAGGTGCCCATTAGCCAATGAGTGGATGAAGAAAACGTGGGTCCATGGATCATCACAAAAGTTTTGAGATACACAAAAATCAAGAAATATAAATCCACACAGACGGAAACAAATGAAGCCCACCCAGCACCACCAATAAGCTGAGCAAGGTGAAACTCACATGGGTGAAGCAGAATGGACCCTGTCAACTACGTTTCCTGGAAGTGAAATAATGGACCATAACACGGTCTTCCTCAAAACTACTGAAATACTACTCAATGATAAAAAAAAAAAATGAAATAATATCCTTTGTAGCAACTCAGATGGAACATTGGAGGCCATGATCCTCAGTGAAATCAGTCAGGAACAGAAAAATAAATTCCTCATGTTCCCACTTATAAGTGGCTACACAAGAGCACTCAGAGGAGTCTAATGGGCATTGGAGACGAAAAAGGCCACAGGGTGGGAGGGGTAAGGGATGAAAATTACCAGTGGGTACAACCTACACTACTTGGGTGATGGGTACGCTAAAAGCCCAGACTTGGCTCGGCGCCTATAGCTCAACCGGCTAAGGCGCCAGCCACGCACACCTAAGGTGGCGGGTTCGAATCCCCAGCCCGGACCCGCCAAACAACAATGACGGCTGCAACCAAAAAATAGCCG
>NW_003852416.1:10820868-10830890 GCF_000181295.1 Otolemur garnettii
AAAAAAAAAAAAAATAAATAAAAGCCCAGACTTCACCCCTATACTATATATATATATATATATGAAACAGAATTCAACTTGTACCCCTAAATCTATTACATTTGTTAATAAATTAATTTTTTAAGATAAAAAAAAAGGGGGTGATAGTTGACAACCACTACAAAAACTGATATCATAAAAGTAAAAGAAATAGTTGATTCCCTACTGATATACATAACTGATAAACGGGAGAGAGGAAACAGCTCTTCCTTACAAAAGAATTCCAATTAATACGTGTAAAATGGACGCAGGAAATACAAAAATCGCCATCAGAACACGGCAGTAACTGTTGCAGGCAAGCTCCATCGAATACTAAAATTAGCAGGTAAAAGTTTGAGGAGAAATAGGATATTTGCATAATCCTACAGCCTCTCTCCCAAAATATTCGTAATTACAAAAGAAAAATAGCAACTTTTTCCTTTGCAGTCAGCACCACCTTAACCAAGTGACTAAGTGATACACAGAGAGGCCACATCTCTTCTGTGGGATTCTTATTTTTAAAAACGCATGACCTCAATCTAATCACAGGGGCACCTCAGGAAAGCTCGAATCCTGCAGATCTTTTACAACAGAAGTTGAGAAAGTACAGCCCAAGGACCAGATCTGAACCTCTGCACATTGTCCTATGGGAGCACAGCCTGGCTCATCTATTTCATATTGTCTGAGGCTGCTGTTGTGCCGAGTAGTTGCAACAGAGACCACATGGCCTACAAAGCTGAAAATATTTACTATCTTGCCCTTGATAGAAAAAGTTGGCCGATCCTACTTCTACAAAAATAACTGGCAGTACTCTTCAAAAGTGTCAAGGTCACGAACGACAAGGAGAGACAGAGGTATCGTCATGCGATGGAGGGGACTATGAAGACTGTATCCTGAAATAGAAAAAAAGACATTAGTAGGGAAAAAAAACATGCTGAAATCTGAAAAAAATCACCAATTCAGTTACTAGTATTATGCCAATATTCTTTTCTTGCTTTTGATAACTGTGTTGTGATTAGGCAAGGTTTTAACAGCAGGAGAGGCTAGGTGAAAAGTCTACAGGAATGCTCCGTACTATACTATCTTTGCCAATTTCCTATAAGTCCAAAATCATTTAAAAAATAAAAGTTTAAAAATAATTATGATGAACTCCTCAGCCTGACCTGAGACTGAGGAGAGCGGCAGCTGCCACCTCTAGACTAGCCTTCAGCCTTCAAAGTTTGTCTTTATGGGGCTTAAAGGCAACTGTAAAAATAATCCAAGTGTCACCAACGCTTCAAGCCAGTGGCCTGAAGGCAGACGGGATTACAGAGAGCATTCCTGGCCTCACACAGTATTGCCTTTACAGATAGATTGCAGTTTGGGGACCCCTGTACTTAAACGCAGAGTACTAAACAGGAGGGTGAACACAGACATCTAAATCTCTCCCGTGCCATCTGGGGAAGGCGAAACCAATCCTGAAGGACAGGCAGATGTGAAGAAAACCTTCTGGGTTTGGGAAGTTTGGTCTCAGAGGAGACGAGGTCTGACAGCAGAGGGAGACACTGTGTCCCTGGAATTCGGGGCCAGTTCTGCCCCCAGCTTCTCCGGAAGCCCCGGACCAGCGAGTGAAACGCTTTGAGCAGAGGTGTACCTGCCTCATCTGCTCCCGGACTGTCCCCCACGATCAGTGAGGGATGTGAGAAAAGCGGGAGCCCTGTTCCTCTCCCATTCAGCAACGACTTCCCTCCCTTAAAGGAACGGGCAGCACAGACCCGAGATTTTCCATGAATTATAATAAATCACAAACAAATTGTGGGAATTATAATAAATATCACCTGACCAGGGAGAGAGACTGAGAGACAGACTTGAAGAAATAAGTGGAAAGCAGAGAGAAGTAAAGGGAAAAGGGGGGGTTGGAGGGGCACACACAGCAGGACAGGAAGGAAGGGTGTGGGCGCAGCTCTCCCCTGGAGGAGCAGCTGCAGGAGAGCCACCTGTCTCCACACCGCCTGGGTGGGCGAAGCTGGGACGGTCCCATGGAAGGAGGGTCAGCGCCTCCCCTCCCCGAGCCCACCTGACCCCCAGGTGACACGCAGGGTGTGCAGGTGTGCCGGGTGCGGGTTAGCTGTGTGTCGGTCCCAAACACCCTTGGTAAATCTCGGCTCACAGCTGAACATGCAACCAGCAGGCTGAGGCCATTCATCAGAGCCAGCCCAGGACAGCGGTTCAACAGAGGAGGCTGGCAGAGGGAGCTCCTCCCCGGCTTTGAGAGAACCGAAATCCTGAGCTGGGGGAAACCAGGCAGTCGCCGGTGCCATTTGGAGGAGCAAGAGGTGTTTTATGAATGGACCATCTGGACAGAAAAACAGCCCTTCGGGCCTTCCCCTTTCAGTGCCGTCCTCCCCCCTCTGGACATTCCTTCAGCCCCATCTGCTCAAAAGGAGGCAACACAGGCACGGTGCAAACCCACCACCCACACCCGGACTTCCGCCCTCACCGAACATTCCAGTGGTTTTGCCAAACAAACTAGTTGCCCTTCCCCAGGGCAGCCTGTGTAACAACAGGTGCCACTGCTCCCAGTTTCTGGATTTCACTGTTTAAAAATAATTATTTAGGCTAATTATAAAGTCATTTAAAAACACTGCTGTCCTACTGTGTTCTTCTCTGGAAATTTCAGAAGAGGAGATTAGAAGGAGCAGCCTCAGTCCAGAGACGAAACTGAGAGTGAGGTGCCTCTGGCACGAGACAGCATGACTGTGAATGACTACCCTGTGGCCATCAGCACGCTGGGCCTATCCACCTGGCTGGAAGGTGTGTCTGCATGTGCCTCATCTATCAGGGCTACGGGAAGATAGACCTGCCTTCCAGCCCTCAGCCAAGCCCTCACTGAGAAAACAGCCAAGCTGTGGACGGGCAGACCTGCACTTTGACCTGCCCAGCCTTTTGGGGAGGACCCGAGTGCTCACAAAGCATTTTCACTTCATCACATTTGATTTTCAAAATAGCCCTGTGAAGCAGGCATCCTGGGTAGGAAACCACGACACATGGGGTTATGCCAAGTGCCCGACTGAAGAATTATAATAACAGAACCATAATAATCATCATTAAGAAGAAAAAAGACAATGAAAATTCACTGGGCACTTAGTATGTGCCCAGTACTGTGCTGATGACTTTACCTGGTCTTCATCCTTGCCCCAGCCTTGAGAGGAAGAGCGGAGTATTCGTAAATGAGAAACAGAGGCTCCATTGCAGATTCAAAGAACTGAGGCTCAAAGAGGCCCCGTCCTCTGCTCATGTCCACATGGTTACTTAGCAGAGTATTCTGGATTTGAACCCCGAAGCTGCATGCTAAACCATTACAGAGACTCCTTGTTCAAATGTGCAGGGAATGGGCTGTGGGCGGCAGGGCCCCCCCCCCCAGCCTGGGAAATGCTCAGGGAGCAACCCCCCACCACATCTCCTCCTTTCACAACATTCTTTTCACCTGCCAGAAGTCACGTAGCCATTGCAGACTTTCCTTGTTATTGGCAAGCACACAAGTTTTCCTCTTTAAGGATGATCTCTACCCCATGTGTTAAGATTTATGCAACCTTGTTAAGATATTGTATAAATAAAGCTGTTTCCACAGTTCAGGGGCTGGCTGCAGCCGTCAACTGTGTCAGTCCTCCCAAGGCCATCCTATCTCTCGTCTCCTGTCTTTCTTGGCTTGATTTCCACCATCTCCCTCTTTGTGCTGGGTCACAAGAACTGAGGGTGAATTCATCTGTGCTCCAGGCCTGAGGAAAAATAAACCAAGTCACTGCAGGCGTCCGCGGTCTTACTGGGCTCAGAAATTGCAGACTCCTGGACAAGCACTTCTAGTGCATCACACTATGCGAAAAGATCACGTCTTCATTGGGGATGAAGTGAATCTACCCCAAACATTCTTACAGCCCATCACTTCTGAAATAAAATTTGGACCTAGAAAAACCCTTTTAGGTCATCAAGCTCAATCTCCTCATATTCCAGACATGGACACCAAGTCTCAAAGAAGCCATGCTCACTGACCAAGAAAGTTGGTGTCAGGATGGAGAGTAGATCCCACACCCCTCTCACCCGAGGGTGATTTCCAGACTGAACTGCATCTTACCAGAAATTAACAATGAGGGAGAAGTCACATAATCAGATGCTTTCCAGGGGTGACCTCACCTCAGGAGGTCCCTTCAATGACACTGTTTCAACCAAAGTGAGCCAAGTTACAAGATCATCATCTCAGCATGCTACAGGCTCGAATGTGTCTTAAAACAGAATTCCATTTAGTGACGCCCTCATAACCAGTTAATGGAAATTTAATGCATTAAATATCTTGACATCTAAACACTTTTTGCACAATTTTTGTTAATCTTTGCTCTTTGGTTATGTTTTTATAGTATGTGTTGTGTGAATAAACTTTTGAGTATTCCCATAATTCTATTTTCCCACCTTGTCTATATGAAAGACAAGGTTGAAAGAAATCCTTTTTTCCCCCTGGTATTATTTCTCTCAATTTTATGCTGTTATATATCTGAATGGTTTATTTTTATTTTTATTCTTTTGAATTTTGCTTTCAACTGGCTTTCAATCATCTTAGTTTGAAGTTTGGGGTTTTTTTTAATTTTCTTTTTTTTTTCTTCTTTTCTTCCTTTAGTGATTCTCTTGCCCTCAGCCTCCCAAGTAGCTGGGACTACAGGCGCCTGCCACAATGCCCGGCTTTTTTTTGGTAGAGATGGGGTCTCACTCTGGCTCACTCCAGCTTAGGCTGGTCTCGAACCTCTGAGCTCAGGCAATCCACCTGCCTCGGCCTCCCAGAGTGCTAGGATTACAGGTGTGAGCCACCATGCCTGGCCTGAATTTTTTTTTTGATTAATGTTTGATTTCCTAACTGGATAGTGAGCTCCACCCATAAGGATCCCACTGTTCTGTTCATCATTCAGCACCTAGGATAGCGCCTAGTGCATAGTAGGCCTTCTGTAAATACTTCTTTTGCTTGAATGAATTAGGAATGAAGTGCACCACTGGATAGGCTGGGAAGCAGCAAGCACAGAGTATGTGAACTCCCTTTGTTTCAAGTAAGCCAATTCAGAAAACCATCAGACTGATACCATTATCTTTGGACAAATATCCATTACATGAAGACAAGCAACAGGAGATGCATGCCCACTGAAGCCAACAACTAAGAATGCCTGTTTTAAAATGCACTTACTAGAAATTTTGAAAAATTATGCAATGGGTAAACCTCCAGTTTCTTCCAAGATACTACATAGCTCCAAAGAGGCCTGTGCCATGGTTTGAATATTTGTCCCCTACAAAACTAATGTTGACATTTAATCTACAATGTAGCAGTATGGAGAGGCAGAGCCTTTAAGAGGTAATTAAAAATTTGGAGCAGTGGCTCATGCCTGCAATCCTAGCACTCTGGGAGGCTAAGGCAGGTGAATTGCTTCAGCTCAGGAGTTTGAGATCAGCCTGAGCTACAGCAAGACCCTATGTCTAAAAATCGCCAGCATCATGGCAGGCAACTATAGTCCCAGCTACTTGGGAGGCTGAGGCAAGAGGATCTCTCGAGCCCAGTTATGGTGCCATGGCACTCTACCAAGGGTGTCAAAGTGAGACTCTGTCTCACAAAAAAAGAGGTGATTAGGTCATGAGGGCTCTGTCCTCATAACAGGTTAGTCCAATCATGGATTAATGAATTAATGGTTCATGGAATAATGGATTATCACAAGGGTGGGATAAGAAGAGGAAGAGAGACCTGTGCTATCATGCTCAACCCTCTCCCTTTCAATGCCCTACACTACCTCAGGGCCCTGTAGCAATTCTCCACCAGCAAGAAGGCCCTCACCAAATGTGGCCCTTTGACCTTGACCTTCTCACTCTTAGAATTGTGATAAACAAATTTCATTTCTTTACAAATTATCCAGATTTATATATTTTGTTATAAACAACAGAAAACAGACTGGACAGTCTGAGAGTATCAATCTAATTCTAGCCTTATTTGAAAAGTTAAACATTCTGCGGTAATAAAATTTTTACATTTGCAAACAAACTACATATTTTGTAATTTTTACTTTTATTTATAACCTCTTGATTCTCCAAATTTCAATGCCAATATTGAATTAGGAGCAAAAACATAACACTTGGTGGTTTCAAAGAAGCCAAGTTTGATTAGATCAAGGATACACGTCACAGGGACAAGAATAGGTTTGTTACAACACAGGAGATAGGAAATTTTAAAAGGATAAGAAATTTTTCTGGCTCAGCGCCTGTGGCTCAAGCGGCTAAGGTGCCAGCCACATACACCTAAGGTGGCGGGTTCGAATCCCCAGCCCAACCCGCCAAACAACAATGATGACTGCAACCAAAAAATGGCCAGGCGTTGTGGCGGGCGCCTGTGGTCCCAGCTACTTGGGAGGCTGAGGCAGGAGACTCGCTTGAGCCCAGGAGTTGGAGGTTGCTGTGAGCATGATGCCAGGTCACTCTACCCAGGGGGATAGCTTGAGGCTCCGTCTCAAAAAAAAAAAAAAAAAAGAAAGAAATTTTTCTTCTTTTACACACTTTTACTGAAGATTTTGAAATTCTTGGATGAAATAATGTAAAAAAAAAAAAAAAAAACAACTCTACAACCACAAAATGTCAGCCAAAGGAAAACTACCCTGTTAACAGTTTGATATGTGCAAAAACTTGAGTGTTGAACACTAAGAACCACTAAGTGCTGTGCTCCACCAATTCTGGGCATGATATTTCCTATTAGCTTTTCGTCCACTATTTTTGTATGGCTTGTTTAAATGTCTCTGTCTTGATTATAACTATTTCATGCATTATTTAACTTTCAGGCGATTAAAGATACCACTTTTCAAATATCTATTTTTCTCTCTGTGAGATAGAAGACATTCATCTGTGGTCAGAACCATCAGGAAGTGGGATCCAGCAGAGTAAGGACAAAAATAATTTCAGTAGACACCAATTTCAGCCCCTGGAATGCACAATTGGCACCAGATCCTGTGCCAAGCTTCAGTACAATGGCAGTGACCTGGATTCACCCTCTGAGTTTTGAAAGACAAAAGGAAATGCAGTCAGTTATTGGAGCAATGCAGAACCACATCTGGAACTTATAGTCCATTCCTGGGATGCTCCAGAAGAAGGGGGTCCAGCACCCACTATCTGTGTTGGCTCATTATCATTGCATGTGTTTACTAAAAATTCTGCCCAACTCATGTCTTACCCTCATTCCTTCTCATTCTCAGAGGCCCCATTACAACTATATATAAAAAAGATATACCAGTAAACCCATAGCTACTATCATTTTCTGCCTGTTCACCTCCTGTGGGTATTCTGTTAAGATGATCATATATATATATATATATATATATATATATATATGTCTCATTTAATCCTCCCCAAAACCTGAGGTCAGTATTATTATCCTTCTTTCATAAACAAGCAAATTAAGTAAGACTCAGAGAATTAACTTCCAAAGTCACAGCTAGTAAGTAACTTTGTGGCCATCCAAATTCAACACAAATCTTATTCCCCCAAATAGGCTCTTCTCCTTTATTCTACCATGTTCTCATCAAGGTATGACTTCTGTAAATTCACTTCCACCTCCCAACATTTGCTCACTCCTTCATGGCTCCTCAAAAGCCCACCTCCTCCGTGAGGCATTCCTCAAAATACTGAAGCCCCATTGGTCTTCTCCTCAACATAATTTGCATCCTGAAATGTTGGCACTTAGAGCAACACCAGCAATAAGGAATGCACTGTGAATATAGAATTATATCCTGTCTTGACACATTTTCTAGATATTTCAGATCTGTCTGCCTTATCCCCAAGATTGCTTACAAGCTCCTTGAGGACAGCATGTGAGATACTTCTATATTCTCCACAGGCAATGTCACAATGGGTGACAGGCTAGTGCACCCATACACAAAATAGGCATACCTTCTAGCGGGGGAATCCTAAAGCTATTGGTTTATATTATTTTAAATTCTAAGAGTAGAAAATGAAATCAAAGAGCCTAAAGAATATAGTCCATCAATGGCCTCAAAAATACCAGCCCCTGTATTTGATCTGAAAGACTTAAGCAGTGATCAGTCTTAATACCTGAACTGATTACCAGCTTGTTAATATGCAGGCTTCCTAATGCAATTAAAATTATTTGGATTAAACAGATTCAGCACCATTAATCCAGGGAGCTTCAAAGTGATCCAAAAGACTTGGAAGACATTATTGAGCTCATGTGGTCAAGACAAAAATGGACCACTATAGGTTCTCCAAGTCTGATCATCCTCTGGAAATGGGGTGGGAATGTCCTACTTTTAGCCTTAAAGTAGTGTGACAAAAACAGCAGCCTTGGTTTCAAGAGTTCACTGTGGTAAGAAATGGCCCAAGAATAGGAGAGTCAGGTGCAGAATATATGAACCAGTGACATGGGTACAGATTTTCTAACAGATTTTACGTAATCGCTGACCATAACATAAGAATTGACGGTAACTCAAAGTAGCACTCAGGCGGCACCTGCGGCTGAGTTAGTAGGCACCAGCCCCATTTACTGAGGGTGGTGGGTTCAAACCTGGCCCTAGCCAAACTGCAACAACAACAAAAAATAGCCAGGTGTTGTGGTGGGCGCCTATGGTCTCAGCTACTCAGGAGGATGAGGCAAGAGAATCTCCTAAGCCAGGAGTTGGAGGTTGCTGTGAGCTGTGACGCCACAACACCCTACTGAGGGTGACAAAGTGAGACTCTGTCACACACACACAAAAAAGTAGCAGCCATCCTACACAGTTCAGTTTTTATTAAAGCCTCACCCTTCCTCCCAGCACGTTTGCAGGCTGAATGGCTATAAATGGCTTCTGCTTTTCTTCCCACCCACCTGATACACAAAGGGACTGGAATGACCCTTGAAGAGAGACCTGTCTCTCTCCAGGCAGCAAGTCTGACAAGAGTTGCAATATAAAACTGCAGGGGGCTCAGAATAGCCTTGGCTCTGGACCTTAACCCAGAAAGAGGCACATTCAGACTGCCAAGGGAAAGGCCTCCATCAGTAGACTCATTCTCTTCAAAATGTTTAGGAAACCCACCCCCCAAAAGGTGTCCCACCCATGGAAAATGATATTCCATTTTTCTATAACTCAAGCTCAAGGGTTACTATACCATGACCACTTTGACAGCTGTCTGCTTTAAACACACTAATCCAGCACAGCCTCCAGAACCAGTTCAATCTCTGAAGCACAACTAAACCTCCTTCCTCCAGTTGCAATACAGGCTAATGTCCTCAAAATATAGAGTTGGAAATAAACAGTTTACAGAGTGCAGCTCTAGGTTTCAAATGGCACGGGTTTCAGCAGCCCCCTCTTCACCTCTGCCCACCTGCAGCCTTGACAACAGCATCTTACAAGGATGTTTTATAATACCCAGTGCTGAAACATACACTTCAGCACCCATAGCAGAAGTGACTCGGTGCACCAACCCTCTGGAAAGCCCTTTAAAAACACACCTCCCTCTGACCTACAGTAATGGAACTAGAACCCAATATGGAAAAAGGTTTAGGTAGAAAGATACTTACCAGAGACCTTTAAAAGGAAAAGAAAAATACCTATATATCCAGTAGTTGAATGTCTGTATTTATGTACATAGGAATATTATGGACCTAGCCAGGCAGTGGTGGCTCAGGTCTGTAATCCCAGCACTCTGGGAGGCCGCGGCAGGATGATGGCTTGAGCTCAGGAGTTGGAGACCAGCCTGAGCTAGAGTGAGACAGCTGTCTCTAAAAAAAATAGCCAGGCGTGTGGGGTGCCTGTAGTCCCAGCTACCTGAGAGGCTGAGGCCAGAGGATCTCTTGAGCCTAAGAGTGAGGTTGCTGTGAGCTACCGTGCCATGGCACTCTACCAGGAGTGACTGAGTGACACTGTCTAAAAAAGAAAGAAAGAAGGCTCGGCGCCTATGGCTCAACCGGCTAGGGCGCCAGCCACGTACACCTAGGGTGGCGGGTTCGAATCCCCAGCCCG
>NW_003852416.1:10831020-10848543 GCF_000181295.1 Otolemur garnettii
AGCTGTAAAGCCCCAGCACTCTACCCAGGGGGACAGCTTGAGGCTCTGTCTCAAAAAAAAAAAAAAAAGAAAGAAAGAAAAAGGATATTATGCAGCCAGTACGAATGTTTATAACATGTTGGGAGGGAGCAAAGTTCAAAATTGAGCTTTATAATACAATTAAAGCTGGGAAGAGGGGAAGGAAAAACGAATTTATATATAGGGGAAGGAAAGGAAAAGGAACAATTCCAAACAGCAGTCGATTTTGGAAAGTGGACCCTTGAGAGTCCCCCCTCCCCGCTTTCTGTTGTCCCATAATAAGCTCGTGTTAAAACTTTGAGAAACTGGTAAGATATAGGTCCCATGGTACAACCCAGCACGCTGGGGACAGCGGTGCTTCAAAAGAAAGTCACTTTCCCAGTGCAAAGACCATCTCTCCGGCGGCGGCTGTGACACCCTCTTCCATGCTTCCTCCCTGCCCCAGGCCTGTCAGCTCGCCCATCTGGGGACAGAAGCCTGGCAGGGAACATCTTCGGGGGGTGCTGTTGAACCAGGTGGACCCGCACACTCCTGACAACCCGGGAGGACGGTCCCGCACTGCGCACCCGCCCGGCGGCTTTCGCCCTACGACCCGAGGGGGGCGGCACAGCCCGGAGAGGCGGTGTCCTCAGAGCAGGGACGCAGGGTGCTGGAGCGGTGACCCTCGGCGTACGGAGCTTCCCCTTCGACTGGCTTGCTGAGGCTTCTCGGGCTTCTAAATTTTAAAACACACCCGGAGATTGAATTATTCGGAGAGCGCCTTAGAAACAACCAGGATTTCGGAGGGGAAAGGTGACAGAGACACACAGGCTGCCGCCTCTCCGGTCCCCCGGCAGGGCCGCCAGGGGCCGCCCGCAGTCTCGCCACCGCCTGGGCTCTCAGGGTCCCGGGCGTCGCTATTGCTCCGGGAGAACTAGCTCAGCGCACTTGACTGTCTAAACGCCCTGGGAGAAACCACGGCCCACATCAAAGCCGGATTCTGGAAGAACAGCCATGGCTCAAGAGAGGAAAAAGAGTCCCTGACGCAGACCCCCAAATACCCTGTGTTTTGTTCGTCGGTGTGAATCAGAAATTCTTCAGAGCTGAGTAGCTGTCACCCTCGCCACCTGGAGTCTCAGCTCACGTTCTGAACCACGGGACCAGCTCTTAAGTTTAGGGATACAAGACTCTCTTTCTAAAAAGCCCACCTAAAAATTCCTAAATAACACATATGTTTTCCAAACCATTGTGTGGTGTTACTACACGTATTCACCAGACATGTTATATAATGAATAACCACACCATTATTAAATGAGATACTGTTAATAAACATGTAAATATATATGTACACATATACGTAACAAAGTGTCAAACTGGAGAGATGCATTTGTTTACTAAGCACACAGTGGATGATACTTGGGTAGGTACTGTTCTGGCATCCGTTCATCAATTCATTCCTAATATTAACTCTGTAAGGAAGGTATGATGGTCACCCCCATTTCACAGAGGCAGTAACTGAGGTACAGGGAGGTCAACTTACCCAGCCTCCCACAGCTGGTGGCAAGCGGTGAGCTGGGATTCAAACCTCCAGCAGAGTGATTCCAGAGACCACTATGTTATTATAAAGCTAACAACTTCCTATGTTACTGCTGACTTTTTAGACTGGTATAACAATAATTCCATCACTGTGTGGTGTTATTATTCACAAGGTATGTTATATAATGAATAATTACACTAGATATATAATCATATAATGCTCTGTAAATTAACATTTTAAAAGATCTGTTTTCCAAAAAATGATTAAAAGGGTGCTTGTTTTGGCAGCACATATGCAAAAAAAAATGATTAAAAGGGAATTTCTTGGAAATACAGCTAATAAACATGTAAATTGTATATACAAATTCTGAAAATTAAGTTCACAAACTTGGCAGCACTGTACAAACAACTCAGTAAAGTTTCACAACCTTGGTATATCAGTGTCTCATAGCTGTGTTCCTGCTGATGTGTGGCAGGACCTTTCTGAGTGGTGTTTGTTATTGTTGTTGTTTTTTTTTTTTTAATTTCAGGTTAACATGAGGGTACAAACAACCATGTCACAATATTTGAATTTGTTAGATAGAGTCCCTCTTGTAGTCTATCTTACACCCAAAAGGTGTGCCATATACCCCTACATTGTGCCCATTAAGTGGGAGCACCCCAAACCTTCCCTCTCCTGTCTCCCTCCCTCATTCCCCTTCCCCCCAATTCAAACTGAAATGAATTTTTCTCCTCTGGGAGGTTGTTATGTGTTTTTGTTGCCATCACAAGAATGTCAAAGATTGAATTAGAGCAGCAAACAAACATTAAATTTCTTGTAAAAGCTGGCAATGGTGATAATGAAATCAGAGACGTTAGTCCAAGTTTATAAGCACAATGCCATATATGAAAAAAATGAAGAAAATGGCATATATGAAGAAAATGGCAGTGTATAAAATTAGAGTAAAAGTTTTTCATAGTGGAGAGACAGTGTCCCTGATGAAGAGAGGTCAGGGCAGCTAGTAACAAGCAGAACTGATAAAAACATTGAAAAATTCATCTAATTGTGCATCAAAATTGTCAGCTAACTACCAGAAGCATAGCAGACCAAGTATATATCAATAAAAGAACAGTTAAGAAAATACTATGTTATCACAGGTGATGAAACACAGGTGTACCAATATGATCCTGAAACAAACCAACATACATGATGAAAGTCAGCCAATTCTCCATGACCAAAAAAGTTCCATCAGTCCTAATCAAGAGTCAAAATGACATTGCTAACCTTTTTCGATATCAGAGAAACTGTTCATTACGAATTTATATCAACTGGACCAACAGTTAACCAAATTCACTATCTGGAAGCACCGAAAAGGCTGTAGGAAAAAGTTAGCTGAACATGACCTTAGCTTTTCATCAACAACTCATGGTTCTTGCATCACAACAATGCACCATCTTCCACAGCACTATCTGTGAGGGAGTTTTTGTTATTGTTGTTGCATTTTTTAAAAAATGTATTAAAACACTCTTCCCACTCACCTGATCTGGCCCCCAGTGACTTTTGCTTTATGCAAAGATAAAAGAAATTTTGAAAAGAAGACATTTTGGCAACATTCAGGACATCAAGGATAATATGATGACAGCACTGATGGCCATTCCTGAAAGAGTTCCAAAATTGGAATTCTGAAGGGTGACAAGGCAGTGGCATTGGTGTATAGCTTTCCAAGGAGAGTACTTCAAAGGTGATGGTTGTAATATTCAGCAGTGAGGTATGTAGCATTTTTTCTAGGATGCGTTTAAGAACTTAATTGTCAGACCTCGTATATGCACATATATACATAAAGCAATATGGCCAATATATCAAGAGCAATTAAAAATACCTTTGACCTAGTAATTCCATTACTGGCAAATATTCCAAACTGCACACATGAAGGCATGGAATTATACATTACCATAGTATTGATAAAAATGAAAAAATGGAGCCGTTAATTATCTGTTGGAATGTGAAGAGCTAGATACATTTCCATAGGTCAGCTCAGTCAGGACTGCAGGGAAGTGTGCCCATCTCCACAATTTTACAGTGACCCCAAAGATGATCTCCATCCTAGCTTCTGTCCCTTGATTAGAGACAGGTCTGGGAGCCTGTCTCTTAAAAATTAAGTTATGAGATCATGCTACTGCAAGAAAGATACCTTTACAACATAATGATCAACAGGAAAAATGGAATGTAAAATTCTGTGTCATTTTTAAATATATGCACATGACCAAAACAAAAAGGAACGAACACAAAACGGGCAAATAATTGAATGTGTCAGAGCTTATGGCTTATATTTATTCTTTTTTCTTTTTTGCGGTTTTTTTTGGGGGGGGGCGGGCTGGGTTTAAACCCGCCACCTCCAACATATGCGGCCAACGCCGCCTGCAAATATTTATTCTTTCAAAAATTTTTCTTTATGTTGTTACAGCAGCATTGTTATACTTAAAATCTGGAGAAAGAGAAGTACCATATTTTGCTATGTATAATGCTCACTTGGAGGGAAAAATAAAGATCCACCTTATATGTGGACAGTACTAATTCTATATCTATATAAATGTTTGTAATTTTTTTATTGCTTATGTGTTAAAAGTGTAAGCAAAATAATACTCTGGAATACAATAATTGGTTTTATTGAACTTACAACAAACTGACAATGCAAGCATTTTTGGCCAATAAAGAGTGAAACACTTTCTTTGTACATTTTAGGGGGAAGATAGCAATCTACCTAAAATTTTTACAAAAATTATTGGAAAATGTCAGAACAGTTTTCATACATTACACGCTTTTATTTTTATTTATTTATTTTTGGCCAGGGCTGGGCTTGAACCCACCACATCTGGTATATGGGGCCAGCACTCTACTCCTTGAGCCACATGCACTACCCCATTCTGAGCTTTTAGATAACAGTTATTAAATATGCCAAAAAGCATGGCGACGGAGCTGCTGAGAGACACCGTAGACCTCCTCCCACAGAGAGTGTCATCAGATTGTGGAGGCGACAGGAAGAGAAGCTTCTTCAGAGGTCAAGATACACAAAGGCAATGCAAGGAAAGGCCCGAAAGCGGCGGCAGGTGGAGCAGGAGGTGAAGACCTGGATTCTGGAGCAGCATCAAACTGGGATCTCTGTTTCAATCAAGATGGTACAAGAAGAGGGTAAAAGGATTGCGTGAGGAAAAAACATTGATCTCAGAGACACCTAAATGGTGCTTTAACTTTATGAAGAGAGAAAGTTTGAGCATAAGGACAAGAACGAAACTTGCCCCCAAACTTCCAGCAGCCTCTGAGAATCAAGCTTTGGAATTTCATTCTTATGTTATCAATCTTCGAAAGACTTACAACTTTGAGCTGTCCCAAATCATCAGTATGGATGAGGTCCCACCCATTTGACGTGCTATCCAATAGAACTGTGGATGGCAAAGGAGCAAAGGCCAGGCTGTTAAACTTACGAACACAAGAAAACACATTTCACTGTTGTTCAGCCTGTTATACAAATGGGACAGATACCACCTATGATCCTCTTTGAAAGAAAATGTTTTCAAAAGAAAAGATTCCAAGAGAAGTTATTGCGCATGTGCATAAAAAAGGGTAGAAGAATGAAGAAGAGATGAAGGGCAGGGCGACATAGTGAGAGCCTGTCTCAAAAAAAAAAAAATCTGGTTTAACAAAGTCTGGTCACAAAGACTCAAAGGATTACTTAAAAACCACTTTTGCTTGGTTTTGATCACATCAAAGCCCTTGTTACACAAAATGCAAAAGCAATCATGGCAGATTGAAGACTCAATTTGCTGTGATACCTGGGGCAAAGCAGCCAACTGCATCCTCGTGATTTGTCAGTAAGCAAGTCCTCTAAGGCCCTAATGAAGAAAGAATGGATATTGTGGATGCATTCAGCTGGGCTGGGAATGATTTAACACCAGCAGGCAAAATCAGGAAAGCATCCATTACCCAGGCTTGTGATTAGACTCTTACATCCCGAAATGGTGTCAAGAAGGAAGTGGTGGCTCGGCGCCTATAGCTCAACCGGCTAAGGCGCCAGCCACGTACACCTAAGGTGGCGGGTTCAAATCCCCAGCCCGGACCCGCCAAACAACAATGATGGCTGCAACCAAAAAATAGCCAGGCGTTGTGGCGGGCGCCTGTGGTCCCAGCTACTTGGGAGGCAGAGGCAGGAGACTCGCTTGAGCCCAGGAGTTGGAGGTTGCTGTGAGCTGAGATGCCACAGCACTCTACCCAGGGGGGACAGCTTGAGGCTCTGTCTCAAAAAAAAAAAAAAAAAAAAAAAAAAAGGAAGTGGTTGCGAAGTTTGTTTTAAAAAATGAGGGACCAGTGATGTAATGAATGAAACTGAGGATAAAGAAATTTACCTGGATAAGGAAAATGACTCTTCAGGAGACACTGGTTATGCAGAAATTGAAGATGACACATCAAATATTGACAGTGATGGAGAGCGCTTATCTTTCTATGATGCATAAATAATCATAAATGTGTTACCAGTACATAAAATCTCTTGTACGTTATAATTATTTGTTATGTAAAACTACTTGCACCATACTATGTAAAAAAAAATGCTAAAATTCCTTGATAATACAAAAAACAGGTACCTAAATACAAACAAATAAAAAATTGAATTAAAACAAAAGATATTTTTCCAGAAAGTTGAGACCCAAAACATGGGTGTGCATTATACATGGCAAATATGGGTAAACGCCAAAGTATTTATGAGAATAAGCCATATTTTCCCAAGCCACGAGCTTTCAGCAGGAAACCTGCAAGAGGGATGATTCTACTATATTTAAATATTCTCTGTTCAGGGCTCCCTCTTGCCAGGGAAGGAGGATCATGCTGGTAGCTGGAATTAGCACTGCTCTGAGCCACCGTGCTAGAGAACTCCAGCTGAGACAAACACTGGGGATTCCAGGTCCAGCATCCATCCCCACAAATCATAGTGACAGCGAAAGCAGCAGATACCAATTCCCAGGGCTTTGCACTCACAGCATATGAGCTAAAGAAACGAATTCCAGTCATGAAAAATTTAGGCTCAGATCTCACCAAAGAACAATCTAAGGATGTGCCACATTCTTCAGTTCCTTATCTCTCTGTGCCAGCTATCAACCAGCAGTCCCTGGGAAAGAGTATTCCGGATGATTCTTGGATCCACCCTAAAACTCCAAGGTGTAAAATCTTTAGACTCTCTAAGAGGCAAGATGAGCCAAAAAAAAAAAAAAGAAAAAGGAAACAAAAAAGAGATTTTCCTTAACAGGAGCAATCAAACAAGATAAAATTAAAAGGTTTCAAAGAGATGAATAATTAGATTCACTAAATAAAATTGAGTCACGGTAAACACCAAAGCAAAAATACTTGGAATAAATAAATAAGGCAAAATTGAATGGTTTCAAAGAAGTGAAATATTATTGCAAACTTTTTTTCTTTTTTTCTTTTTTTTTTATTTTGAGACAGAGTCTAATTATGTTGCCCTCGGTAGAGTGCTATGGCATCACAGCTCACAGCAACCTCAGACTCTTGGGCTTCCGTGATTCTCTTGCCTCAGCCTCCCAAGTAGCTGGAACTACTGGTGCCCACCCCAATGCCCTGCTATTTTGTTGTTGTTGTTGCAGTTGTCACTGTTGTTTAGCTGACCCGGCCAGGTTCGAACCTGCCAGCCTCCGTGTATGTGGCCAGCACCTTACCCAGTGAACTATGGGTGCCACACAGCAACTCTTTTTATCAGGAGTTTGTCCATTCAGTCCCAGAAGCCTTAGCCAAAAGCCAGGGGAGCACCCCTCAGTCACTGTGTGTTTAAACACCTCTCCCCACACCCACTCCTTCCTTTCACTAGCTGGACAGACCCCTAAATGTCAGTTGGACTGGGAAAGCTAGTCCCTTAAAATTTACTGCAACCAAATAAAGGTGCAAACTTTTCAGATCTGAAAACAATCTTCTAAGCCTAAAAGTGTTGTAACTTAATTCACAGGTTTGTTGAAAGGCACGTTAAATTATGTAAGTGGTTTGTGGGAGGCAGGCAAAAAGCCCCTAAGAGAGTTTTCAGACAGATGGTAATAGCCTGTAACCACATCATTCTTCATTTTGATTGCTTTCTACAGAAAATCGAAATAATATATGGAAGGAGCTGGTTGTTTAACTATTATCCCTACTTGCCACAGAAAGACCCCCCTGCCCTACCCCCTTCACACACAAACATACACACAACATTCCTTCCTGGTGCTCCCCTCTCAGACTTCTCTGGAAACATTTCCATACCTCTCCAGACATAAACAACCTCACCGTCAGCGGATTAGCAGAAGTAATTGGCATTTTAAATTAATCTTCTGCTTATCCTCAGTGATGGCTTTGCTGCCATTCCAAAATATAGAAGGAAGTTGTGCTTCTGCTTAAAAACCACAACACCTCACAGGGGGTTAGAGTAACAAAAGTTGAATACACTTTCACTTAAATGTTCAGAGACCAATGACACACCATTAATGAACTGTAAATATTTCTTCACACAAAATCACCACTTTTAAAATCATTTTTCAAACAAAACAAAATGAAACAAAGCAAGGGCCGGGACAAGGATCGACAGGTTTTAAAAAAAAAAAAAAAAAGATGTTTTACTTGAAAAATGCCCAGAGGGAACTGCCCTAAGAAGTTCAAAAAAGAACCCTGTCAGTCCTTGCCTTCAAGTGAAACATTAGGCCAAAGAATCTTAAGAGTTGGGATCAACTCTGCCTTCCACCCTCCCCCCTCTGCAACAGGCCTCAAAGAGCAGACACTAAAAAGATTTCAAAGAGGGAATTTAAGAGGGTTTCTAAAAGGTTCTTCTGGCACTCCCATCACTCATCGGAAGTCTCCGGACAGGAATGACACTTGTTCAGGTTTTTTTTTCTTCTCCCTCCCTCCACCTGTTGTCCCAAGTCTCCCTCGGTATGCCAGGGCCATTCGCACTTTCTGCTTGAATGACAAGGTCTCCCCTGTAATCCAGTGTCATCCCTTCAACCCAAGCTGCGGCTTCTAAATTGGAGCAGCCTAAAAAAACCCGTACCAATCAGAGACGACTTTACATACCAGCATCCCCAAATGGTCATGGGGTGGTTTGGTGGGTTGGCTTTTCTTGTGTTTTGGGTTTTTTTTAAATTTTCTTCAATCTAATGGCTGCCTCCACCTTAACCTTCCAGAATAAGTGAAGCTGAGATGCGTGGACACACACCAACTCAGGGAGGAGTCAGGTCAGGCTAGCAGTCCCCAACTTCCCTTCGGGCCTCCCCATTCAAGATAACCCCAGCCCCAGCTCTGGAATGCCAGGCGGGATGCTTGGCATATGCAAGTAATTGAGTTCAGGGGGATCTAAAGAAAGACTTCACATTCACATTCATATGCTAAACTCAGTTAAAAATAGACGCAAGAAGGGCCTGACTTCACTTTTAATTTTAGCCTGGTGATGAACATGCCCTAAAGACAGAAAGTCACCAGGCATTTTCCTGAGTGCAATGATCTTCATATTTTTATAAAAAGGAAATGCAGCATGTTCTATTAATAAAAAGTGCTGTAGCCTCAGTTAAATCTGGACAGTTCGTAAATCAGGGCTCCCTCTGGCTTAGCTTCCCTGAGCCACTCACTCACACCCAAGCCCCAGCAAGCGGGCAGGTCACATGCATGGGGGTGGAGGGGAGCAAGCAGGACACCAAGGGCCCAGGAATCAAAGGCCATATTTGATCGTTTTGTGAATAAGGAAAGCACCACAAGGCAGGGCTCCCAGACACTTCCCAGGCGACCAAGTGCATTTGCAAATAAATGCATTTGCCAGGAACTTCTAAAGGACTCACAAAAAGATCCACGTTGCCCGATGGAGCTCTATATTCTATGAGATTTAGTGACCAAAGGGGGTTGGTTATGGCTGTCAGAGGTAAATGAGGTACAAAAGAGAAAATGTGGTGCTTGCTTCAAGAAGGACAAGCACTTACACCTTTTCCTTCCAATCTCAAAGCTGGCAAAGTTAAAGTTGGCCTCCACGACCCAGCTGTTTACCTTCCCATCCACCCACCTATAAACACCTATCAAATCTACACAACAAAACATGGCCAGGTGGAAAAACACCACCCTTAGAGCACTAACCCTTCTCATACAGAATAAATGATAATTTCAAATCTGGGCAAGGCTGCCAAGGTCACTGACAAAGTGTTAGAGAATGAGCTGGGCCAAGAGTGGCGTCCACATCACACAGTTCTCTGCCCAGCTTTGGGATTCTTGGGACCTTGTGAACTGCCCTTCTGCCTTCTTTTCTTTCCAGACACTGTGTTAGGCATGGTATGGACAATCTCATGTAAAGTCTCCTAACAATTGAATGAGGTTGATTGAAGAAACCAAGACAAACACATGACGGGCCATGCTTCCTGACCCAGGTGTTTCTCAATCCAAAGCCCAGGCCAGTGGCAACAGAAAAGGCCCCACAAGGTCAAGGTGAGAGGTAGGCAGCCTGTTTCCATTCTCTTTGCCTTACACTTAGGTAAATTTCTCTCCCTCAAAGGAAGACTAACTCTGACAAATGGGTTGCAACTTTTTTTCTGGTTTTGTTTCACCCCTATTTTCCTATGTTTATAGTACAGCTGCTCATAAAACTCTACAAATCCTCAATCTAAACAATCCCACAATCGACTGAGCCCCAAGAGAGACATAAATTCTCCCGGGTAAGATGGAAGGACCCTGAGCGTTAGCACCAGACAGATGCAAGTTCCGATTCCAGCCTTCCTCTGGCTGGCCAGGTGATTTTTAAGAAGGATACATTCCACAGCTTTATATTATTAGTAACTTCAGGGACCTCTGAAAACAGTCCTGGCCAACAGACTGAGCTGATGTTTTGTTTTAACTTTTTAATATGGAAATGTTATAACTTTACAAAGGTAGAGAGAATAATAATAAATTCCCATGTTCTCATCACCCAGCTTCAAAAATCATCAAGTAATGACCAATCTTATTTACTTTGTCCCCATTCCCCTCATTATTTTGACGCTAACCCAGACATAAGACCTTTACTTTCGTATATAGCTCCAGAACATAGAACTTTTAATATAATCAAAATACCATTACCACAACTATAAATAACCAAATAACTAAATAAGTAATACAGAATAAATAATTCCTTATTCTCAACATCCAATCTACTTAACTATCTCAGATTATCTCTCTCACACACACACACAGATGTGTATCTTTTACAGTTAGTTTGTTCAAACTATCATCCAGATAAAAACTGTGGACTTCATTTTGCTTGTAAGTATTTTAAGTCCTTTTTAATCTACAGATAACCCCTTCTGCTATTTTTACTCTTGCAATTTATTAAAGAAACTAAATCTTCCGGCCTGAAAAATGTCCCCATGGTGATCAGCTGATTTCACCTCCACGGTGTCATTCTGACATGTACCTTTGTCCGCTGTATTTCTACAAACTGGCAGTTAGATCTCAAGTCTTATAAGGATTGATCAGTGGGTTTGAATGGTGGTCAGCCTGATCTATCTATCCATTTTAAAGGTTCCCCTCAGCTTCACCTAACAGCTTACCAGCCACTAACAACTATGGGTCTAAATCCATTGTTCACTAGGGGTTGCAATCTGGTAATGTTCATTTCTTCTGTTTTTATTAGACAACATTCTAAAAAGATAACTTTCTCCTCAACTCTTCAGGTTCTCTAAGGTAACCAATAAGAAAAGTTAGGGAAAAAATGCCTAATTCATTCCCTTTTTGACCAGTTTTCAAAATAATAAGTTTGTTCTTCAGCATCCTAGAGTGAGAACTACTAAATTGTTAACTCATGAATTTTATGTATTTTGACATATTTGGTGTATGTCAATTCACTAGTTATTCTCTTTTTTTATTTGAGACAGACTCTCACTCTGTTGCCCCAGGCCAGAGTGCCATGTTGTCAGCCTAGCTCACAGCAACCTCAAACTCCTGGGCTCAAGTGATCCTCTTGCCTCAGCCTCCTGCGCCCACCACAATGACCAGCTAGGTTTTCTATTTTTAATACAGATGGGGGGTCTCTCTCTTGCTTAGGCTGGTCTTGAATTCCTGAGCTTAAGCAATACACCTGCCTCAGCCTCCTAAAGTGTTAGGATTACAGGCGTGAGCCATCACACCCAGCCTCAATTAGTCTCTTTTAAAGTTCAAATTGTTTAACATTTGGATACCAGGAGCCCCTTCAGGTGGGCTTCTGAGTCCTTTGACAGGACACAGTGCTCCCTAACAGTCAGTCTCTTTGCTTCCTGGCACAACAAAATAGTCCAGCTTATTTTCTGCCACAGATGTGAAGTCAGCCATTTTTTCCAAGGATTCTTAGCTCTTTTTTAGTGGAAAAATTATATTTAGAGACCACAATCTGGATATTACAGGTGTTTATTATCACCAAGTGTTTATCGCTATTGTTGGTCATTATGTCTAGGTTGTTCAGTGAATAGGCTTAGAAATTATCTTTACTTGTTTAAGAAAAAAATACATCAGAAGTTCATACTAATATTTCCAATTCAAATTTAGGACAATAGGATTTTCACTTAACATCTTTGATTGTAAAATTGGTGTCCCTTTTTTTGTATACTGAAAATCTTGTTTTCTAATTATTTTAACATAAGTAGTTTTTTATATATACATATATATACATATATGTGGGTGTGTGTATATATATGTATATTAGTGTCAGTAAAGTGATATCAATATTATTACTAATAATATTACTGAAAAGAGCTCAAGATCTATTTGGATTTCACTTTGACCTTAAGATACAGCCCACTACACATATAAAATCAAATTATTGTATTTTAAAGTTACTTGAATTAATTCCACAGGTGGTTAAGCTACCAATATGATACATAAATGTGTTTCATTTTCTTCTTGATTTAGGGGGATTCCTTCTTTTCCATTTCGATTTAAATTTATTTTATTATTGATAAAAACATCTATAAGCTTCCAAATTCAAATCTACAAAGCAGAATATATCCAGGGAAGTCAAGCTTCTACCTTTACCCACTTAATCCATTTCCTCCTTCCCAATACAGGGGACCATTTTTATTATTCTTCCATTTCTTTTCATTATAAGCAAATACATACATATTTCTTAGATGAAAGATAGCACACAATCCGTTTTTCTGCACTCTGCTCTTTTCGTTTCCTGGTATGTTCTAGAAACCTTTCCATAGCAGTACATAAGACCATCCACCTTTCTTTTATTGCTACACGATACACCACGTGGATATGTCATAGTTTGCTCCATTCCTCCCCTCCGGGTGGACATTTTGCTTGTTTCTAGTATTTTTTTTTTTTTTTTGTTGCAGCCATTATTGTTGTTTGGCGGGCCCGGGCTGGATTCGAACCCGCCACCTTTGGTGTATGTGGCTGGCGCCTTAGCCACTTGAGCCACAGGCACTGAGCTGCTTGTTTCTAGTATTACAAATAATGTCATGATAGAGAAAGATATGCGTAGGCCTTTTTAAATGTTGCCTATATATCTTGGGACAGATCCTATAAATAGAATGGATTGGTCAAAGGATAATGCCCTTGGGGTGGTGCCTGTGGCTCAAGGGGGTAAGGCACCGGCCCCATATGTCAGAGGTGGCAGGTTCAAACCCAGCCCTGGCCAAAAACTACAAAAAAAAAAAAAAAAAAAAAGGATAATGCCCTTGTACTTTGGCTAGATATTGCTAATTTCTCCTCCGTAGACATTGTATCATTTCACATTCCCACCCTGAAATGATATGTTTTATGTGCCAACTATAAATTTCTTGATTTTTTTTTTGAAATCTCAGGAGCTTTAATTAAAAATCTCTGAGAGGTGAGTTTAATTAAATCCATCTAATTCAATTCTTGACATTTTGGACATACGACATTTCTCTTGAGAAAGGGCAGTGCCATGCTTTGAGGAGAACTGCACTTGTCCCCCTGCCTTTCCTGACCCAGACTGGCACCATGCTCACAATTCTCTTTCCCCTAATTGTGTCTAAGTACTTAGGTACAGTATTAAATGTTTGGACTGAAAATACCATAGGGTAGTTTAGGTCTCTGTGGTTCCCTGAATTGGAAAATTAAAGTTCACCAGGTAGACTGGGAGCATCATCCAGTGCTTTCTCTTTTCCTAATACATCCTTTCCAACAAAGCAGGGAGCTGATTTGCAACTTAATGGGACCACAGTAGCATGCTGGCTCCTGTCCACATGGGAACCACTGAAGATCATCTTCCCTGAGTTTCCCTTTCCCCACAGTCATCTCCCAGTGCCCGAGATCAGACAGCATGGGAATGATTTTCCTGCACATCTCTGCTTCCACCATCTCTCAAATCTGGCCCCTCTGGTCACTGAAGCAAATATGAATGTATATTTGGCTTCTTCTCCCCCTACATACAGCCAACTATGTACCCTTCCCCTGCTTTTTTCCCTTAATAAAATACTCTTGAGATTTCTCTGAATCAGTACACAGAGATGGTCCCTATAGTGTTGGGAGAATATAGTGGAATTTATTCATTTATCCCCTATTACTGAGCACATGGTTGTTCCAGTATTGTTGGCATCTGTTTCCAGGGACTGAGCCCAAGCCTGCCCTTCCTCTGTCATCAATAGCCCACCAAATACGCAGCTTAGCTCTCAGCCAAAAAGAGTCCTGCTAGACTAGCAACTGCTAGACCCAGACAGTGACAAAAGCCCTGAGTCTCAGGTGCCCAAGGTGAGTTTTCCTTCCAAGGATCACACCGGAGCAGAGGCTATGATCGTCTAACTCCTTACACTTTGTTTCCCACATTAAAAAACTCCGTTTCTGAAGCCCATGTAATTTATATCTTAGGTGGATTTGGGAAAGAAACAAAGTCACCAGGTAACCATCACTGAAGTCAGTATTTTATTAACAGTTCACCTCGTGGTTCATATCTAGTGAGCATCTTCTAGGTGCCAGGGACGATTCTCGGGCTCTGGGAAGTAAACATTGAGTAAGATTCCCCTGTGGCCTGGGCACGGTGGCTCACACCTGTAATCTCAGCACTTTGGGAGGCTGAGGCAGGACAATCACTTGAGGCCAGAAGTTTTAGACCAGCCTGAGCAACACAGCAAGATTCCATCTCAAAAAAAAAAAATTAAAAATTAGCTAGGTGTGTGGTGGTGCACGTATGCTCCCAGATACTTGGGAGGCTGAAGCGGAGGGGTCGCTTAAGCCTAGGAGTTGAGGCTATAGTGAACTGTGATCATGCCACTGCACTCCGGCCTGGCAAAAGAGTGAGATCCTGCCCCCCAAAATGAATAAATAAAAATCTGCAAGTGTAGCATTTATGTGGTGGGGGCAGGGTGAAAGGAGAAGTAACAAATAATAAAAACATAATAAATAAGTAAAACAAGTAAGTCGGATCATCTGTTAGAAGATGACAAGAGGAAAATTACAACAAGGTAAGGGAGTTTGGACAGGAACGGGTGGATTCAGGATGCCTATTAAATAAGGGGGTGGTGGGTCTCATGGAGAAATCATGAACAATAACTTATTTGCCAGGCAACTCCTTTTTTTTCAATCTGCCATAAATCAACTGTCATTATCATAACCACGATTAAACTACCATTATCAAAAATGTCAAGGTAGTAATAAAGTAACATCTCAGCATTACAGTTTTCTTGACTTGAGTGATTGTAGAAATTGCTTGAAATAAGCACAACGCTAACTTAGGAGTTAAAAACCTTTTTTGTGACCCAGGAATTTCTGTCATTGAATGTTTTGATGCAACAAGGTTTAAAGAGTGTTCCGAGTGGTCGTTGCCATCCTGTCTCCTATTTGGATGGAATCTAGCAAAGAAATTCAGCCTAGACATCACCTGTACATGATTTGGTCCCTGACTGGCAATGGCTAAATAAGACAAAAAGCAGATCACGTTATGACACACGTACTCAGTACCGTATCCTGCCAATGCGTGCTCACATGTCATCTCACTGATTATTAGAACAAGCCCCACAACCTGGGGCCCCTTCAACAAATGTGGACCCTAAGAAGCAAACTGCAGAGCTCACCGTCTGACCTCCCACGTCCGTGCTCCCCGTACCTCTCCAAACAAACATGTCACTGGGCCTTCACACGGGCCAAACAAAAGGTAAGCTGGACCCCCTCTCTCCCTTTCTCTGCCATCAAGGTGGGTGCGATTGACTCTGTTTCTCACCATGTCTTCTCACAAGACTCAGAATCAAGCGACTTCTGGCCAAGAAACAAGAGCAAAATGATCCCACTTCCCAGCAAATTCAAAGAAAACTGGTAATAAAATCAGGTACAACTCAAGAAGGGACACTGGAGAAGAACCAAGCTGGGTCTATAAGGAATTGCCCACGAGGTGGCTCATGGATTAATGCTGCGTCAGGGTCACTATCATCTTACCATATCAAGCTGAAAATGTCACTATTATGGGAATACTCAGACACATGTCATGGGGAAAATTCTTTTTCTCTTTGTTTATATGCTCTGTACTAATAATCTGGTTCAATAATAAATATGGGAGACCTTTTGTTTGGAAAACAAAACAAGGTAAGTTGGAGAAAACCAAGCTTTGGTATCACATCAATTCTCACTCCTGAGCAGCTTTTCTTGCCCCGAGTAGCTTCTCCCGTCACCAAGTCAAATAGATGAAAAGTTCATTTGCAGCTGAGTTCTTCATTCTCCCACATATTCAATCACTTATGTGTCAAGGACCCTGATAGGTACTGAGGAGATCAAGATGAATGACACCGGTCTTGCCTGCAAAAACTCTGTACAATGTTTAGGGGAGACAGACCAGAGGTAAGTGGAGGGCAGATGCTACAATGGGGGCCACTCAGCATGACAGGAAGAGGGACACACACCCTCCCCTTCCTGCGTGAGGTCAGAGATAACTTCCTGGAAAAGGTGAGTTCTAAGCAACATCCACAAAGATGAACTAGAATGTTCTAGGGGAGGAAGGGGAACAGGACAGCAAGCCCGGGGCTGGAAAGCTAAGTAGGGAAGCCTGGAAGGACATTTTATGTCTGAATCTTAACCTATAGACAGTGGGAAGCCACAGCTGGGCTCTAAGCAAGCAGATGACAAATCAGGGCTGTGTTGGTACAGAGAAAAGCAACAGCAGAGCCTGTGCCCAGCAGGAGGCAGGGGGAGAAGCTCAGAGGACTGGACCAAGGGGACTTCAGTGGGCATGGAAAAGGGGGAGGGGCTCAAAAGACAGGGAGGAGGTAGCACAAATTGGACTGAGTCAGAAGGCCTGGCCCCGAGCCTGGGTTCTCCCATCATTGGCTAGGTGACCCCGAGCAACTACTAGTTACTTAATCCCTACCTACTTCACAGAGTTGTTGGAGGATTAAATGGGATAACCTAGAAGGAAAGCGCCTGTGAGTGCGACAGCACTGGGGAACTGGCGCTGGTCCCCACCCCCAGCATCGTGGAGATATGGCTGGGAGACTTCAAATTCCCCCCACAGGCCTGGGGGTTTCCAGGCTCCATTTAACTTCCCTAATACCTGACTGGCCTTTGGTAAATCTGATCTCCTTTCTGGAGCTGATTTCCTTTTCTATAATAAGCGAGTTGACTTAGATGGTCCTTTAGGGTCCCTGCCAGTTATAAGTTCTGCAATGTGTTGTCTTATACATCTGAGGTCCCAACTTTCACGGCAATAAGTATTTGCCAAATGACAAACCACTGAAGGAAGATGCATCAACAGAAGAAAAAGCTAATCAGCGATGGATTCTGAAAACAAAGATGAAAAAGTATGTGTTCTTTAAATGCCTTGTAAGGCCATATGGTAACACTCAGTTCAAAACCACAGTAATAAAAATTCAAAGAGTTTCCACCCCCCAAATAATTCTTATGCATAACATTTGTGCTCCTAAGAGGTTAAATTATCATTGGCCTAGATATTTACCCAAAAGAAATTAAAAAAAAAATTATGTTCAGGCTCGGCGCCTATAGCTCAACCGGCTAAGGCGCCAGCCATGTACACCTAAGGTGGCGGG
>NW_003852416.1:10850350-10866781 GCF_000181295.1 Otolemur garnettii
TGTGTTGACCAGTTTGATGGAAGTATTTCAGATTGCATGTGAAAACCCCACACTGTACCCCAGAAGTGCATTAATGTACATAGTTACCATTCAATTAAAAAAAAAAAAAGTAATTGCTTAATGGGTATGGGGTTCCCTCTATAACCAAATGGGGTGAAGGTTGCATGAAACCACGTGTGTACTTGATGTCACTAAATTATGTGCTTTAAAATAGTTAAGGGATAACCATTATGTGTACTTTATCCCAATTTTTCTTTTTCTTTTCTTTCTTTTTTATTTTAAGACAGAGTCTCACTTGTCACCCGTGGTAGAGTTCCACGGTGTCATATCTCACAACAGCCTCAAACTCTTGGGTTCAAGTGATCCTCTTGCCTCAGCCAAAGCCCAACTATTTTTAGAAATGAGATTTCACTCTTTCAGTCTGATCTCAAACTCCTGAGCTCAGGCAGTCCACCCATCTTGGCCTCCCAGAGTGCTAGGATTATAGGCATGAACCTCCACACCAGGCCCTTTTATCCCAAGTTAGGGGGACAGAGAGAAAGAGAGAGAACATATTTGGATTCTTTTACATAAAATTCTAGAAAATGCGAACTAATGTATAGAGCTAGAAGGCAGATCAGTGGTTGCTTGAAGGAGAGGTTAAGGGGACGAGGGAAGAACAAATTATAAAGAGCCTGGAAGGGCCGGGCATGGTGGCTGACGCCTGTAATCCTAGCACTCTGGGAAGCTGAGGTAAGCGGATTGCTTGAGCTCAGGAGTTCAAGACCAGCCTTAGCCAGAACGAGACCTTGTCTCTAAAAATAGCCAGGCATTGTGGCAGGCACCTATGATCACAGCTACTGGGGAGGCTGAGGCAAGAGAATCGCTTGAGCCCAAGAGTTTGCAGTTGCTGTGAGCTGTGATGCCAGCGCACTCCACTGAGAGCAACAAAGTGAAACTCTGTCTCAAAAGAAAAAGCATGAAAGAAGCATCTGGGGGTGATCGGAGGTTTACTATGGCAACTGTTTGATGTTTGATGGATACTTAGAACAGCTGCAGCTCAGTCTACTTCAATTATGCTTCTCTAAAACTGAAAAAAGACAAAAGTTTTAAAAATTATTAATCCTCCGAATTCTTAGCATTATTGAATTTCTATTTGAAATACACTGAGGAACTCACTATTTAAAGGATCTATTCCGTAAAGCCTTTTGCAGGTTAAAAGCAAACAACCTTTTCCTGATTTATTGATTCTACCCCGTCTGATTTTTATATGCCAGGGCTTCTCAAAGCAAAAGAACACCTGTAACAACGTCTGCAAAGACAGTTCAAAAAGTGTGTCTGGCGGAGACAACGAGTTTAATGTGTCCATATTTCAAGTCAGGAATTCCTTTTGCTATTAATAGAAGCCTGGGACACTTTAATTATGGCTGAATCCTGGCTTTCTGAATTGGTTCAAAAAGGGTCTGGTAGAACTTGGCAGAGGCTCACTTTGCAAATCAAACTATCATATCTGTTATTATTTTAGCACATGCTGAGAGGATTATAAGTGTTTATGTACTCTCTGTAAGCATCAAATTTAGGTCTTGCCTAACATGCATAACAAGCAGAATAAGACAGTGAATCAAATGCCAGAGTCAGATTTTCTTGTGGAATTTAAATTGGGATATAGATTTCAGTTCAAACCAAAAGACATATTTAAAGCTACAAGAAAAAAGAAATAGGAAAAAAAGAAGTTTTAATTGGATCGTTTAGTTTGTTTGAAACTAAATTTGATCTAGATAATACTGGTGAATAAAGTAAATTAACTTTTTCAATGGGCATTAAAAAAAATTAAATTTGACCTTAGGAGAATGACCTTCTCATAGGAGAATGATCTCCAGTTCCATCCAGACTTTCAAATTTCTTTCCATCATTCTCTTCCCTATATGTTCTCTGTTAAGTAATAAGTGTTCTTATTAATTATTTTAAGGCTATGTACATAGAAAAGAGAGGATCACTTGAATTTATGTAATATTCTTCATTCCCATCCCATCAGTTCTTTCAAATATAATAATTTTCTTAGCTTTTCTGTGTCCTGGTAAGGTTTGTGGCTTGGTTTTCTTATCTGTGAAATGGAGGGAATAATAGCACTTATCTCATAGGATTACTGTTGGATTAAATGGATGGAACACACACCAAGAGCTTGGAATGGCCGTCACTACATTTACAGAGTAAATCACTTATTCACTTTATTGTTATCATTCCCTTTAACAGATGAGAACACTGAGGCCAGAGGTAGTGATGGCAAAGCTGAATCTAAAACACACAGCACACCTACTCCTGATCCTTTTCACTATTCCACACTACTTTCCCTACCCATACATATTTTTGTGTATGAAAATAAAGAGTGCCAAACTAGAACAGGCAAAAATAGCCATGAAACTTAAATCTAAAAAACATGAACAAACTGGTAGTCACTGCCCAGCTCCACCACCCACCCAGTTTAGGCTCCAAAGCAAGTCATCAGTCGTTTTTAAAGTCTGCTTCATACAGTGATTTTGAAAAGGTTTGTGCGAAGAGCCAACATAGCTTCAAGACGATTTCTAAAAAAAGTCTCATGAGTAGTAAAAGTTATATTAGCATCCACTATTGTCACTGCGTTAAAAGGGACTTATATTCACTCTATGGACATTAAAAAGCACTGTAGCCTGAGACAGAATGCCTCCAGTAAGAGTTAAGTGGGAGGTAGCTAGTTCTGTTAAGTCAGGGGCTCCATATGCTATCTATGGGCTAGTATAATACAAACATGTTTACAAGAATATTTGATATAAACTATATGTCCAAACTCATCAATTCTAAAGTGATTTTATTTATTTTTATTTCAGAATATTATGGGGAAACAAATGTTTTGGTTATATGGATCGCTTGTGTACTGTTGAGACAAAGTTATAAGTGTGCCCATCACCCAGATAGCGAACATTGTACCCATTAGGTAGGATTTCACCTGTCACTTCCTCCCACCGGCTTCATTTCCATTGAGTTTTACCTCAGTGTGCCCGTGAATGCTGATCAGTTAGTACATATGGTGTTTATTTTTCCATTCTTGCTATACTTCTCTTAGGAGAATGATCTCCAGTTCCACCCAGACTATTGCAAAAGGCATTCATTAAATGGCGGATTAGTACTCCATGGCATACATGTGCCACTTTTTTTTTTTTTGAGACAGAGTCTCATTGTGTCACCTTTGGTAGAGTGCTGCGGCACTCTCAGCTCACAGCAACCTCAAACTTTTGAGCTTAAGCAATTCTCTTGCCTCAGCCTCCTGAGTAGCTGGGACTACAGGCACCTGCCCCAACGCCCAGCTATTTTTGTTGTTGTTGTTGTTGTTGTTGTTGTTGTCATTGTTGTTTGGCAGGCCTGGGTTGGGTTCAAACCCACCAGCTCTGATATATGTGGCTGGTGCCCTAGTCACTGAGCTACAGGTGCCAAGCCATATGCCACATTTTATTAATCTACTCATGAATTTACGGGCACTTGGGTTGATTCTACATCCTTGCAATTGTGAATTGTGCTAAGTGACATTATTTATTTATCTTTCTATTTCCATATATTTTATTGAAAGTGCTTTTTAAAAATTTGATCAAATTAAAAAGATAAAGTCTTTTTTTTTTTTTTGCAGTTTTTGGCTGGGGATGGGTTTGAACCCGCCACCTCCGGCATATGGGGCCGGCGCCCTACTCCTTTGAGCTACAAGCACCTCCCAAAAGATAAAGTCTTTAGGAAACAAGATATTCAGAGGATCTCACAGTATCATGCCTACAGACAATTTATTAGTAATCACAAAGAAAAACATGTCCCTCTACAATGGAGCAATCTGGTGGTCACCATGTTAACCAAGGGATCAAACTTAGTGGAACACATATCACTCATAACGTATCTTTGCCCAAGTGCTTAACCTGAATCTGGTCATGAGGAAACAACAGACACAATGGCCAGAGTACAGTTCCTTCTAGAAGACAACGATCCTATAATCTTCTGTCATGAAAAGCAGAAAAAGGTGAGCGCAACACTTGTTAAATTACAAGAAAGAGGCATCATAAGAGAGACTTCTGGACTGAACCAGTTTTCAAAACAACAATGGGAGATATTTTTTGAACAGTTAAAAAGAGTTGGGCAGCTCCTGTGGCTCAAAGGAGTAGGGCGCCGGCCCCATATGCTGGAGGTGGCAGGTTCAATCCCAATCCCAGCCAAAAAAAGAAAAAGTTAAAAATCGAGTGTGTAGGGCAGCGCCCGTGGCTCAAGGGAGTAGGACGCCAGACCCATATACCAGAGGTGGTGGGTTCAAACTCAGCCCTGGCCAAAAACTGCAAAAAAAATCAAGTGTGGGCTCGGCGCCTGTAGCTCAACTGGCTAAGGCGCCAGCCACATACACCTAAGGTGGCGGGTTCGAATCCCCAGCTCAGGCCCACCAAACAACAATGATGGCTGCAACCAAAAAATAGCCGGGCGCTGTGGCGGGCGCCTGTAGCCCCAGCTACTTGGGAAGCTGAGGCAGGAGACTCGCTTGAGCCCAGGAGTTGGAGGTTGCTGTGAGCGTGATGCCATGGCACTTTACCCAGGGGGATAGCTTGAGGCTCTGTCTCAAAAAAAAAAAAAAAAAAAAATCAAGTGTGTATTAGCAAAAAAAATATTTAAATAGGACTAATTTCCTTAGATATGATAACAGAGTTATGATTATGCAAATTACCTTTAAATAGTTCAGGGGGGAAAAATAGAGCACACACAGAAGCAGTTCCCCCCATACTTTACTTTTTTGAAGTATAGTCAAAATTAGATACTTGGTTAAAACAAATTTGAAAGAGAGTGAGTGGGAGATGGGGTGAAATAATAACAGGTATTACATCTTACAGCTTGGGAGTAAAAAGTAAAATGTGTTTTAGTTCCCTTAAATAATAATATTAGTTATGCTTTGGGATTCATTTTTACACCATAGCTTGAAGGGTATCAAGAGGGTGTTTCTGGGTATGAAAGAAAAGTCAGTTTGGGGCTTTTGCTTATTAAGGATCTGGAAAAAAGTAACCTTGAAGCAAGAGAAACACAAGAGGAAATGTGATGGCCAGCTTCTGTTTGAGAGGAAGGAACAGGGCATGAGAGGCCCAGGAGAGACTCAGGCTGGCGCAGTAGATAAATGGTTAATTCACAACTGGCCTCCATTTCTCCTTCCCCATTTGCAAGCAGACTAAGGAATAGACTAGCAGAAAAAACAACAGAGGGAAATATGGTGATTCTCAGCCTGACTACTTCCTGGCTATGTGACCTCAGACAATTCCCAAACTTCTCTGATCCTAAAGCAGCAAATGAAAACGGGAGGGCTGGGCTAACGCAGCCTCGGAATCTAAAGGGCGGCTCGGTCTTAAGGTCTTAATGCTGGTGCAACACCAATGTGAAATGTCTACTCCTTTTGTTTTTTTAAATGGAAATGGTTTTATTGCTTTTCTCAGATTGTAAAAGTAATTTTTACAAATTTTTTTGAAATGTCAAAAAAAAAAAAAAAAACAGAAACAAAAAGAAAACCACTATAATTACACTACCCGGCGTTAGAACCGCTGTTAACATCTTTATATTTGTTCCTTAAATGTTTTTCCAGGCTTCCAGGCACCAGCACACCCAGTCATACATATCTGTTAAAAAAACAAATATGAGATCCTCTGATATACACGCTGCTTGTAATTTTTTTTTTTAGTTCATATCATACGGGTCTCATATCAAAAAATGCAAAATAACAGCCTCATTCTAATGGCTGAACGGCGCATAACATTATAGATGCACATGATTTATTTCCCCAACTGAGAAACGTTTCTGGTTTCTAATTGTTTGCTTTTCTAGACAATGTTGTGGTAAGTGTCCTCACTTAGGTACATAAGTGAAAATCTATAAATCAATATTTAATCACACACTCATCTTCCTTTTTATGCAGAAGGTTAAAAAGTATCTTTTCAGATATCAAAACTTCTCCACAATTCCACGCTACCCTCAGCCTGGAAGGACGCAGCACAAGCCACCGGGGCGCCATCGGTCCCTAAAAGTAAACACCTGGTCTCCGGATTTCTGTGAAGCCACACGGAAACCTGAGGCCCGGCATTGGGACGACCACATCTGCAAGCGGCACAGCGGGTTCAGGGCCGGAGCTGCAGCGAGGCTCCGCGGCCACCGAGGGACTGAGTGTCGCGGTGCCTGGCCAGGCGGCACGCTCTTCCAAGACGCTTGTGGGCCTGTGATCACAGCTTTCTACCTCTAAAACCAACAACGTCACCAAATACGCTCCCTCCTGCCTGTATTTAACACAATCCCCTTTAGACGCGTGACAATTATTGGATCTGCCTCCTAAATTGAAAACAGCCCTCTTTTTACCGACTCAAATATTTACTTTAACGTTCCAAAATAATTAACACTCCAAAAAATTATTTTTATGCCAAAAAAATTTTAGAGATTAAAAAACAGGATAAAACTTCTTCCTTTTCACTGACATTAGCGTCTTCTTTTCTGACTTAAAATTATGTCTCTAATCCAAATAGTCATTGCAAATGTGAGAGAAAGCATTTGACTCTCTTTGGCCAGTTGTTGTTCTTTTCACAAGTGCTCAATCTCACAAACATGCCCATGCTTAAAATTTAACTGACATGTGACACATGACATATTCTTTATCAGGTAGGGGGCAGGGACAAGAGAGGCAGTCTACATTCATTCAGCAACATTCCTGGAAATTCACCTAATTTTATTCTTGAAAGGAAGTACCATCAATCATTTCCAGTCCCTGCAAAGGCTAGATTAGGAAGGTTAATTGGCTTGTCCAGGTCACCCACTCCCAGTTCATCAGGTTTTCTTCCACTCCGATCCTCCTTGTCAGAAAACCAATAATTAATTTAAAGCAAAGATGCTCCTTTTACACTTGACAACATCGGGCTGATCCCAAATCGTTCTGTTTAATAGTGAATTCAAAATAAACCAAAAGAAGAGGCTTAGTTAATTAATTAATTAGTTAATAGGCTTAGTTAATTAATGCTGTGTGTAAAATAT
The DNA here is from genome assembly GCF_000181295.1 of Otolemur garnettii. Classification (NCBI taxonomy): domain Eukaryota; kingdom Metazoa; phylum Chordata; class Mammalia; order Primates; family Galagidae; genus Otolemur; species Otolemur garnettii. Next base: position 10,857,386 of record NW_003852416.1, read on the forward strand.
ATTACTTTATCTAATCTGATACTGGAGGTCAGGGTTAAGGGCAGGCCTAACAAAATTTGAAAACATATTTAGAGGCTGGCTTGTGCCTATTATTCCAGCATTTTGGGAGGTCAAGACAGGAGAATCATGTGAGGCCAGGAGTTCCAGACCAGTCTGGGTAAAACAGCAAGACATCATTCCTGGAAAAAACAATGTTTTTCAATTAGCTAGGCATGATGGCACACACCTGTAGTCCCAGCTCCTCAGGAGGCTGAGGTGGGAGGATGACCTGAGCCTAGGACTTCAAGGTTGCTGTGAGCTCTGATCACACCACTGCACTCCAGCCTAGGAGACAGAACAAGACCCTGCCTCTTAAAGAAAAAAAAAAAAAAATATATATATATATATATATATACACACACACAAATATATACACACACACATATAAAGAAAAACAAATTTAAGAAAGAGTCTATAGACAAGTTGCAAAAGTGAATCGTATTTAAAATGTTCAGACAGCTCAGAGTAGAGGTTTGCAGGTTTGGGCTACAGTGGGAGGTGGCAAGTGCAAACTGATGGGTAGTTAGTGTGATGGAGAGAGAGCAGATGCAAAGAAAGAAAATGCAGAAGCAAGTGGCCCTGCTGCGTCCTTAAAGCAAATACACACATTAAAGAAAGGGAAAGCGGTGTGAAAACTATCTTCATGGAGTTACAACCAACCCCCAGACACAGGCATGACCCCCTGGGTTTTGTTTCGGAACATATGGAAAGGTTTATTCAGCAATCTGAGCTATGAATTATTAACACATCCTCACGCAAGTTGCTTAACTGCTCCCTTTTTGCTCATAAAGTACATTACCATCAATATGTCCCATCTCCCCTACGGATCTGCTGTCAGCAAGTTGGAAAAGTTGCCTTGTAAATCATCAGGGGACTTAACTTATCTTACAAAATCCAGCAGGAGTTGTAGGAAAGTGGAGGATGATCAATGAACTTGACGGTAACTTCCACCATAATAAAGACTTTATTGTTACAGATGGATAGATGCAACATACCCAAAACACACAAACAAAATACTTGAGGGGAGGGGTACACCCTTTCCACCTCTTCCTCAAACAACTGGCAGTGATGACTTGTCCCCACACATGCTGTCTGTAAATGTCAAAGACTGAAACTTTGTACAGCTCCTTAGTTGGGTGGAATTTAATCAGTGACCACCCATGAAGCCAAGCTATCACCACCAACACCCCCATGGTGGTGTTGCAAACCAAATTCACTTTCTGGATTCAAAAATGCATAGTCTTAATTAGAGTCAGGGCTTCCCAGTCTACTCACTATCAGGAATGAACAATATTAGTCCTCAAGGATAACACACATATTTCCAAGATCCAGCTACATTCATTAACCAGAAAAGGAAATGCCTTTCTTAAATTACTGTCTTTTCTCTGCGTCTGGAATAGAGATCATTTTACTTTCTGCAAAATTTTTCAACACTCTATTCTAAACATTGCTACCAGTCACTTGCACCAGCTGTGGGTCCACAGCAACTTTCCCTGTTAAAATATACAAAATCGTATCAGCTAGACCATCCCAAACTAAGTAATTACTGTGGCAGGAAATAAAAATCAGATTAAGTGGGATTTTGTGCTACAGGAGATCCTGTCAAGCTTTTGTCTGACAGGGAGAGCCGGCTAGATGAGGTACATTGAAGCTGATGTACTTTATGAGAGAGCTCTGCCCTGGATTTCTCCCCAGATTTTTCACTCACTATCTCCAGCTTCTTCTGTTCTTACTTTCCACCTTGAGTTCAGTACCTTTTCCTTTCTAACCCTCAGTTAGACCCCAGTTGCCGGCATTTTGTGTGTTCTTGCTTATAAATGCTGGGAGTTGAGCTCTATTGATTTGTTTACTCAAGGATTGGCTGTAGCGGGCAGAGAAGGAATATCAGTTTAAACAAGAGTCAAGAACCTAAAGCTACAAGAAAAATAAATCAGAGGGAGAGAGCGAAACTGGATAATGTGGGATCATTTCACTGTGAGTCAATCCTGTTGGGGGTTCTCCCACCCCCACCCCGTGACTATTAGAACAGGCAGAGAGATCTTAACAGATTAGAATTCACATTCCAATGCGCAGATTTGGGTTTTATAAATTATTAATTTCGTAAACTTCTAAGGTATTAGCAAGAAAATAAGTGGACCAAAAAGTAAAAGGGGGATCGACCTTTTCTTCTTCTTTTTTGCCTTTCCAGCACTGGAAACAACTCCTACATGCACCATATGTATGGCCATTTACTGTGACTAATGGGGATAATGTACCACATTTCATAATACTGATCTCTTTGGCAATGTGAGAAAAACTCCTAAGTGGATGGCTATACATACTATCTAAAAACACTTATCACAACAAACCCTCAAGCAAAGTTTCTTAAAAAAAAAAAATATACAGTTAAGAGGCTTTCTATAGAAGCAAAGGAAATTCTCTAACTGATTTAAAAAGAGAGAGAGAGAAATAAGGAGAGACAGAGCCTGCCTTCTCTCTGCCTGTTGGGGTAAAAGCTTAATCCTCTCAGATGTTTTCCCTGCAGAATGCTTGTCTTACGTGTGGTTTAAGATGGTGTTTAAAATTTTCAAAATTCCTTCTACAAGTGTATTGCTATTTCCCCTAAAAATGGGCTCAAACTGATGTTAAAAATTGGCACAGATGTTAGAAATTCCATCCTCTTTCCAAAAAGACCAAATATGAGCGTGAGGTAATGTTCTTTTTTAGCAAATTCTTATTTCCTCCCCCAATTCTGGATGTAACTGTCAACAGGCCCGTCAAAAGGGGTAGACATCATTCACAACTTGCCTACAGCGCCCTCCCTAACTGCAACAGGGAGCTCTTTCCAAATTCAGAATGTCTGTAAAATTCCAAGTCTGCACATAAGAGTTGCTACTTTATAACATTTTCTATTCTGATTCAGGGCTGCACTTAGCTCTGAAAACATAGACAGCCAGCGTTCTAATACTATGGAGAAGACTATAAATTTAAGAAATCAAAGCTGAATTCATGTCCTCACAAACCACCAAATACTAACATTCAGGTGACATTAGCTATCAATGCTACATTAATAAACTTTTTATTTTTATAATTGCTTTTTCTTCATTGCGTATAAATATAATTTGGAAAGGAAAAAGGAAGTCACCTATAATGAAATTCAATATGCAACCCAACGTCATGCACCAGCCAGGAATATTTTGCGGCAAATTAAATAATTTAGGAAATACGCATTCACTTCACGAAAGGTGCGTGTATGTTCCTTTGGTTTCTTTTCACCATAACTCGTGACACATTTTGCAGTTCCATCTGACGGCTGACTTCAACAGTTCACACAGAATTGAGCGGCTCTGTTTTCATTCTGCGGAAGGTTTTAAAACTTGCAACCTGAAATTTAAATTTCTGATGTTCGTCAAGGTGAGTAAATGACTTCTTAGAAATCAAGGATTCCATTTAATTTTGAAGCACACAATTAAAACAAAACAATTTCAGAAATGAAATATCCTGAAAGTTTGAGGAGATAAATCCTTATGAAACATTCACCAACAAGGACCTTCTACCAGTACGGAAAGTATACTTTTTATAAGTTTGGAAATTATTCTGATTTCCTAACTCATTCAAAATCTCCTCTTAAGGTGTTATACTTCTGGTTGCCCAAACCACTTAAATGTTTTGTATTGTAATATAATAATATCTCCACATTGGCCAACTTGAGAATGCACATTGAAAATAAACAACTGAGACGCTATTAGTTATAAGCGTCTAGAACAGTGGTTTTCAACTGTGTGTCCCGAGAGGAACTGAGATGTGCCATGACAATTTTTAAAGATCATTAATTAAATATTTTGAAAGCAGTCCCAAGCACAGTAAGTATATCCTTTTTCTTATTCTTTTTTTTGATTGACGTAATTTAAGTGTGCCGCGGAACTTGAATTATAGGTTCAAGTGCGCTGTGAGATAAAAACAGTTGGAAAACTCTGGTCTAGAAGGTGGCTGATACTCTTGACAGTTAATGCTAATATTGGCCAGGTGTTGGCAGTAAGCAAGGAATGCGTGATTCTTAACTGAAGCGGAGAATGCAATGATAGGAAAACTGAATATACCTGATTTAGAACAAAAGCACTCCACAGAAGTTAGCTCTAGATGCAATCTTCAATAGTGGCTTCCATAAAACAGACACCAAAATCAGTCTCATTTCTCGTCATCACACCTCATGTGTTTACCCACTCAAGTGTAGTTTACAGCAGTTCTTTGAAGACCAAATATTACATGTGACCAGCAATCAATTTTTATGATAATCGTTACTATGGTTTTGCCAAAGTCATTGACTTTTACCTAACACGAAAACCATTACTAATATTAATCAGTAAACATAGACACTAAGAAGTGAAAAAACTCCTGTAATCCGTAAGCGCTACATAACGAGAAGATTGAGAAGCTATTAGTTATAAGTGTCTAGATCGCCATCATTCTGAAAGCGATCAAAACTTCTCCTCTTAGGAATTACATAATGACCTCACGAAAAAAATAACTAGAAAAAATAGAGGTTCCTTAATTATACTTAATATGCGTTTCACTAGAAGGCAATTTCGTCCTAAGCTCCAGTTCACAAAATGCCTCAGATCAACAGGCAAACAACTTATTTTGCAGCCGAGGGCAGTATCTACCCAGTATTTTCTCAAGATGGTTGACACAAACAGCTCATAACTACATAAAAATGGTTGCTCAGATTATACAAATGCAGTTTCAAAATAACCTGCTCAAATGTCAGCGCATTAAAGATGGACCTGCAAGGCATTAGCCGTGTTACACTTGGTTCCAGCAGAATTTCATTGGGTACTAAGGAGAGCACGGACCCCAAATCATCCTTATATAGAAAGACTGAAACATAAGCACACAAACATCAAACACTATGGGCACATTCATTGGCCTTGGACCTGGTCCCTAAACACTGATCTGTCACCAGCGCAAAACAAGGCAGAGTCATTAGGTGTTTCTTGAGGTCTCCATCCTGGACTGCAAGCTGAGGGGCCATCTTTGAAACGCTCGGCCTTATCTTTTAAAATATGATATTCCAGAGATGGAATTTTCAAAATGGGAGATGGATGGATTTATGGGGTAAATGAGTTATGAATGAGGTAATTAAATATAATCTAACACTCCATTTCCATGAAATGGTATTTTACTTTCAATCTGGCAATTTTTAGACACCCTTCTACAAAGATTTTTCTGCGACTAGAAAGTTTCTAGTTTTCTTTAACTTAAAAGTAAATGATAGGAAAATGCAGGGCGATTATAATACCAAAGCCATTTTAATAAATTTAATAGGCACCCTAATTTCAAGCTCAGTAAAAAGCACATCAGATGTTTCCAAATCAATGATTGGTCAAATTGGATTTTCTAAAAGTAAGCTTTAGATTTTAAGTAGTTTTTCTCTGTTGTTTTTTATTTATGTTGAGGAACAAAGAAGAAATGTGAACTGATGGTGAACATATACTGTCAGTCATATTCGGTATTCGCTGAAATAATTTGCAAACCAAAAATAACAACAATATGAAACACTTTCAGTTTTAAGTAGCTGGACATCATTAGTTGAAAGTTTATAAAATATCAAATTAAAGCAAAAAATTGTCAGAAATGTTGCGTTAGTATTTCGCCAAAGATAGGGAACCATTTTGTTCTGAAACATGACACCAGCGTTCTTTAATGTCAAACATGAATTTTCACTGTTCTTTCTATTACTGGAAGTCAGTCTTCAAAACAATAAATAGTTAACTACTATTTACATTCATATACACCCATCACTGGTTATTCCTCTTACTACATTTTAATAAGTTTACACAACTCAACACAGCAGCGCTAGAAAACGTCTGTTGCATACGAGAAATTGTGCTGTACTTAGGTGTATTTATCTAGTTTCATCAGTTTCACAGAAGCGCTCATCACTCACTTTCCTACACTTTTTAAACTAGTTTTGAATGTGACATCGCAAGCTTTGTAAACTCTTAGGAAAATAAAAATCCTTCAAATAAACCAACATTCTAGGCCTTAAGCTGTCAGATAAAATCTCAAACGAACAAAGCAGAACATGACCCTTCCCCTTTCATGTCCCCTAAGTGGGCTGAAAGGGCTTCTCTGGGCCCATTAACCACCCCCAACCTACTCACGCATTGGTAAAGCTGACTTTGAAAATTCACGACCCAAGTTGCAGGGTTCACCCCGGTCACAAGGTGGTAACATTAATGGAAAACGGTTGCGTAGCTGAGAACTCTTCGCTAGGGCCTTCTTGAAAAGTACACTTTCAGGACAAAGCAACATACGTTGTTTACAAACTCTCACGTCCCTTTTCACCCCAATGTCACTAGTTGACTTCGGAGGCACAGTCCAGGGTGGTTTCGTTCTTGGCGGCATTTCACTTACACACCCTCGCGCGCGCGCACACGCACACACACGCGCACACGCACAACTCCCCATACATTCCAGCGGCCTCTTGGGACCAAAAAGATGAATACAGTCTCCCGGCCATAACCCCCCAATTTGAGCTATTTTAGTTCAAAATATCCAGTAACATCCCTGAAAAGAAGAGAAAGGAGATGAGGAAAAAGGAAATTATTTCCCCCAAATCACTCGGCTCCCCTCTCGCCAACCTCATAAACAGCCAGAATGACAGGACTCTGCCCAAAGAGGCAGCGAGAAAACTTCAAACGCCAGGAAGCCGCGCAGAAGTTTAACAGCGACAGGAGATGGAGCCACAAAAGGGGCACCCGGCGCGTGTTCCCAAGCGCGCCCCCTGGTTCCTGCTCCCTTTTCCTTCCTCTTACTTTTGGATGATCTGGGGGAGGCCGGCTGGGGGCGGGGGCGGAGGCGGCGGCGGCGGCTGCATCCCTAGCGGGCCCGAGGGTACCGGGGACGCCTGGGCACCAGACACGCTGCAGGCATCTCTGTCCGGCTGCTCCGGACCACTGGGGTCCGCGTCCTGGCTCATGGCTGCTGCCAGCACCATTCGGGGCGCGACCGGCCCAGGATCGCAACTAGAGAGTGCACGAGAGGGGCGGTCCCGGAGCACGGGCGCTCACTGGCCGGGGTCCCGGTGCCCAGTCCCCTTGTCCTTCCCGGTGGCGCGGGGTGGAGACGTGAGGGGCGGGGAGGAGGCAGTCCCGGCGGCGCCGCCTCCTCCTTCTCCCACCGGTCTTGCTTGTCCGGCCTCGCCAGGCAGGGGCGGTGGCCAGGGGGCGTCTCCCCGCCGGCTGGAGCTGCTCTGGGGCGGGGGCTGCTCCGAGTCTGGAGTGTCCAAGAAGCTCTACCGGCTGACACTGGGTGCAGCAAGTGAGGAGGGAGCGCTGCGTGTGCCACCCGCCACCGTGCGACCTCCGGGTTCCGAGTCGGACGCTCCACAGCACGACACACAGCTTGAAGAGGCGAGACGCACACTCTAGCCAGCTGCGGGCCGTGGAGGTCTCACATCTCCCAGGACCCCGGCGGCCTCCGGCTACCCCCGGGGACGGAACGCGCGGCCTCCAGCTGCTCCTGCCAAGCTGGGGCGGACAGAGCGCGCCCCGGACGTCCGCGCGCATCGCCGGTGCGAAGTGCGCCGGGCTTGGCATCTTCCCGCGGCTGGAGCCCGGCCAGCGTCACTCGAGCCAGAGGGATCTGACTCTGCGAGGGGGAAAAGCCTGGACCCTCCTCCAGGTCGGTGGGTACTGTAATCTCTGGTCTCCAATGACCAGGCCCTGGGAGTCCCCATGCTGGCAATTAAGCTACAGATTTCAGGGGGCCTCAGAAACAGCCGGTGGGGCCGCGGATGTTTTCAAGCATAAGTCTTATTCTTGTTGTTTATTGGCCAAATCTCAGTGGAAATGCAAAAGATGAAAAGGAGAGAGTTCATGGGCAACGTCTGCCATCACTGCCTCTGAAGTGCTGTTAACTGCCCGGGCACCCGCTACGCCAGTTCCCCTGCGCAGCCGGGTTCACAGCTGGGCACCGGGGACATCCTTCGCCTGGATGCCACCCTACAAGGTGTAGCCTAATGTCCAGGCGCGCGGGTCGGGATCTGAAAGGTACCGGATAGAGCAGAATTATCTAGGAGCTGGGCAAAGCCCAGGGAAAGTGGTTGGCCAGTAGACCTTACTGGCCATCGGGAGCACAGGAGTTCTGAATCCTGACGCCAGCATCCCCTCGAAGCAGAGAAAATGGTGTTTCGGGCGCTTCGGAAGCCAGAGCCAACGCCAGGCTGCTCCACAGCCGGGAGAGGAGCTTGGAGTCGGGGTCGGGGGTCGGGGGTGGATCTCAAGCCAACCTGCTCTCCTCCTGAAGCCAGGAAGATGACCATTCTGGAGATAAATTCTCCGAGAACTGAATTCGTGGAAAGACGCTTTCTTCTCTCCCCAGACTGAATTTCCAGCCTTAAGAAACTCGCCTGTGCCTCCCTTGACTTCTGCCATCCTACCTGAGGAAGGTCTCTTCTTCCTTCCCTCTCTCCCTGTCTTCCTCCTCCTTTCTCCTCTGACATAAAATAATATTATCAATTCTTTATATTCATAAAGATCAATCAGATCATCACAGAATTGAGTCTCATGTAAAAAAAGAAAAACCCAGTTAAAAAAAATATATTGGTGGCTCTCGTTTCACAAATGAGGCCTTGGGGTGATTTGTCTGAAGAAACCTGGCCTGGGCGGCACCTGTGGCTCAAAGGAGTGGGACGCCGGCCCCATATGCCGGAGGTGGTGGCAGGTTCATACCCAGCCCCGGCTAAAAACCACAAAAAAAAAAAAAAAAAAAACAGAAAGAAAGAAATGTGGCCTGTAAGAGGCGGTGGGGACTACAGTCCTGTCTGGTTCTCCCACTGGTCAGTTCATCGTCTTTAGTTTCTATCACTAAACTGATGACTGTGGTTTCCTTAAAACTTGATCTTCCATCCCCACCCTCACCTCCAGACTTCCTTGGTGAGAGGAAATTACCTAAAGTTAACATTGCAATTCTCCTGGAAATTGCAATGAAAACTTTTTATATGTTTGCCCTGAAATCTCCTTCTGAGAATCTTCCAAATCCTTGGTAGAAAGGACTTTATAGTCAAAAAGCCACACTTGTTTTTGAATCCAGACTCCGCAGTATACTAGAGGAATGACTCAACAACCTCTCTGAATTTCAGTTGCCAAATATGTAAGTCAAAAAACTTGGAGACCCTGGTTTGCAGAGTCGCTGTTGGGCTTAGAGATAAGGTATCTTTCCTATTTGATAAGACAGAATTCAATGTCACTTTTATTACAAACATAATTCTTTATATTTCAAACTCGTAAACCAAATAGAACAACAAATTTCAAACCCCAGGAAGCTAAGTGCCTGAAGTCACCACATTTACAGGATTAAGTCTATCTTCATTAT